>NW_025727729.1:600000-894505 GCF_021461385.2 Schistocerca piceifrons
TACTGTATCCCTCTGACCTTCTTATTGACGTTGAAACACAGAAATTGAATCGGAATTAAAGACTAAAGGCACAATGCCAAATTAAGTACAAGAAGACTGTCTCTTCTTACTGTCGATGTTTTGAACCATTCCTGTGACACTAGTTATACAT
Source organism: Schistocerca piceifrons (assembly GCF_021461385.2). Classification (NCBI taxonomy): domain Eukaryota; kingdom Metazoa; phylum Arthropoda; class Insecta; order Orthoptera; family Acrididae; genus Schistocerca; species Schistocerca piceifrons. The sequence goes on from NW_025727729.1 coordinate 600,152, forward strand.
TCCGATGCTTCACTCCAGGTTTACTGTATCCCTTGGACCTTCGTATTGACGATGAAACACAGAAATTGCATCGGAATTAAATAAAAAAGGCACAATTCCGACTTAAGTACAAGAAGACTGACTCTTCTTACTGTCTATGCTTTGAACCATTCCTGTGACACTAGTTATAGATTCCGATGCTTCACTCCAGGTTTACTATATCCCTTGGACCTTCTTATTGACGATGATACACAGAAATTGCATCGGAATTAAATACAAAAGGCACAATGCCGACTTATGTACAAGAAGACTGACTCCTCTTACTGACTATGTTTTCAACCATTCCTGTGACACTAGTTATAGACTCTGATGCTTCACTTCAGGTTTACTGTATCCTTTGGACCTTCTTATTGAAGATGAAACACAGAAATTGCATCGGAATTAAATACAAAAGGCACAATGCCGACTTAAGTACGAGAATACTGACTCTTCTTACTGTCAATGTTTTGAACCATCCCTGTGACACTAGTTATAGATTCCGATGCTTCACTCCAGGTTTACTGTATCCCTTGGACCTTCTTATTGACGATGAAACACAGAAATTGCATCGGAATTAAATACAAAAGGCACAATGCCGCCTTTAGTACAAGAAGACTGACACTTCTTACTGACTATGATTTGATTCATTCCTGTGACACTAGTTATAGGTTCCGATGCTTCACTCCAGGTTTACTGCATCCCTTAGACCTTCTTTGTTGTTGTTGTGGTCTTCAGTCCTGAGACTGGTTTGATGCAGCTCTCCATGCTACTCTATCCTGTGCAAGCTTTTTCATCTCCCAGTACCTACTGCAACCTACATCCTTCTGAATCTGCTTAGTGTATTCATCTCTTGGTCTCCCTCTACGATTTTTACCCTCCACGCTGCCCTCCAATACTAAATTGGTGATCCCTTGATGCCTCAGAACATGCCCTACCAACCGATCCCTTCTTCTGGTCAAGTTGTGCCACAAACTTCTCTTCTCCCCAATCCTATTCAATACTTCCTCATTAGTTACGTGATCTACCCATCTAATCTTCAGCATTCTTCTGTAGCACCACATTTCGAAAGCTTCTATTCTCTTCTTGTCTAAACTATTTATCGTCCATGTTTCACTTCCATACATGGCTACACTCCATACGAATACTTTCAGAAATGACTTCCTGACACTTAAATCAATACTGGATGTTAACAAATTTCTCTTCTTCAGAAACGCTTTCCTTGCCATTGCCAGCCTACATTTTATATCCTCCCTACTTCGACCATCATCAGTTATTTTGCTCCCCAAATAGCAAAACTCCTTTACTACTTTAAGTGCCTCATTTCCTAATCTAATTCCCTCAGCATCACCCGACTTAATTAGACTACATTCCATTATCCTTGTTTTGCTTTTGTTGATGTTCATCTTATATCCTCCTTTCAAGACACTGTCCATTCCATTCAACTGCTCTTCCAAGTCCTTTGCTGTCTCTGACAGAATTACAATGTCATCGGCGAACCTCAAAGTTTTTATTTCTTCTCCATGAATTTTAATACCTACTCCGAATTTTTCTTTTGTTTCCTTTACTGCTTGCTCAATATACAGATTGAACAACATCGGGGAGAGGCTACAACCCTGTCTTACTCCCTTCCCAACCACTGCTTCCCTTTCATGTCCCTCGACTCTTATAACTGCCATCTGGTTTCTGTACAAATTGTAAATAGCCTTTCGCTCCCTGTATTTTACCCCTGCCACATTTAGAATTTGAAAGAGAGTATTCCAGTCAACATTGTCAAAAGCTTTCTCTAAGTCTACAAATGCTAGAAACGTAGGTATGTCTTTCCTTAATCTTTCTTCTAAGATAAGTCGTAAGGTCAGTATTGCCTCACGTGTTCCAGTGTTTCTACGGAATCCAAACTGATCTTCCCCGAGGTTGGCTTCTACTAGTTTTTCCATTCGTCTGTAAAGAATTCGTGTTAGTATTTTGCAGCTGTGACTTATTAAGCTGATAGTTCGGTAATTTTCACATCTGTCAACACCTGCTGTCAAGACCTTCTTATTGACGATGAAATACAGAAATTGCATCGGAATTAAATACAAAAGGCACAATACCCACTTAAGTACAACAAGACTGACTCTTCTTACTGACTATGTATTGAACCATTTCTGTGACACTAGTTATCGATACCGATGCTTCACTCACGGTTTACTGTGTCCCTTGGTCCTTCTTATTGACGATGAAACACAAAAATAGCATCGGAATTAAATACAAAAGGCACAATGCCGACTTAAGTCAAGAAGACTGACTCTTCTACCTGACTATGATTTGAACCATTCCTGTGACACTAGTTATTGATTCCGATGCTTCACTCCAGGTTTACTGTATCCCTTAGACCTCCTTATTGACGAAGAAACACAGAAATTACATCGGAATTAAATACAAAAGGCACCATGCCGACTTAAGTACAAGAAGACTGACTCTTCTTTCTGACTATGTTTTGAACCGTTCCTGCGACACTAGTTACAGATTCCGGTGCTTCACTTCAGGTTTACTGTATCCCTTGTACCTTCTTATTGACGATGAAACACAGAAATTGCATCGTAATTAAATACAAAAGGCACCTTGCCGACTTAAGTACAAGAATACTGACTCTTCTTACTGTCGATGATTTGAACCATCCCTGTGTCACTAGTTATAGATTCCGATGCTTCACTCCAGGTTCACTGTATCCCTTGGACCTTCTTATTGACGATGAAACACAGAAATTGCATCGGAATTAAATACAAAAGGCACAAATGCATCGGAATTAAGTACAAGAAGACTGATTCTTCTTACTGACTATGTTTTGAACCATTCCTGTGACAGCCTTTGTAGATTCCGATGCTTCACTTCAGGTTTACTGTATCCCTCTGACCTTCTTATTGACGATGAAACACAGAAATTGCATCGGAATTAAATACAAAAGGCACAATGCTGACTTAAGTACAAGAAGACTGACTCATCCCACTGTCTATAATTTGAACCATTCCTGTGACACTAGTTATATATTCCGATGCTTCACTCCAGGTTTAGTGTATCCGTTGGGCCTTCTTATTGACGATGAAACACAGAAATTGCATCGGAATTAAATACAAAAAGCACAATCCCGACTTAAGTACAACAATACTGACTCTTCTTACTGACTATGTTTTAAACCATTCATGTGACACTAGTTATAGATTCTGATGCTTCACTTCAGGTATACTGTATCCCTTAGACCTTCTTATTGACGATGAAACTCAGAAATTGCATCGGAATTAGATACAAAATGCACAATGCCGACTTAAGTACAAGAAGACTGACTCTTCTCACTGACTATGTTTTGAACTATTCCTGCGACACTAGTTATAGATTCCGATGCTTCACTCCCGGTTTACTATATCCCTTGGACCTTCTTATTGACGATGACACACAGAAATTGCATCGGAATTAAATACAAAAGGCACAATGCCGACTTAAGTACAAGAATACTGACTCTTCTTACTGTCTATGTTTTGAACCATCCCTGTGACACTAGTTATTGATTCCGATGCTTCAGTCCAGGTTTACTGTATCCCTTAGACCTCCTTATTGACGAAGAAACACAGAAATTGCATCGAAATTAAATTCAAAAGGCACAATGCCGCCTTTAGTACAAGAAGACTGACACTTCTTACTGACTATGCTTTGATTCATTCCTGTGACACTAGTTATAGGTTCCGATGCTTCACTCCAGGTTTACTGTATCCCTTGGACCTTCTTATTGACGATGAAATACAGAAATTGCATCGGAATTAAATACAAAAAGCACAATGCCGACGTAAGTACAAGAAGACTGACTCTTCTCACTGACTATGTTTTGAACCATTCCTGTGACACTAGTTATAGATTCCGATGCTTCACTTCAGATTTACTGTATCCCTCTGACCTTTTTATTGACGAAGAAACACAGAAATAGAATCGGAATTAAATACTAAAGGCACAATGCCGAATTAAGTACAAGAATACTGACTCTTCTTACTGTCTATGTTTTGAACCATCCCTGTGACACTAGTTATAGATTCCGATGCTTCACTCCAGGTTTACTATATCCCTTGGACCTTCTTATTGACGATGAAACACAGAAATTGCATCGGAGTTAAATAGAAAAGGCACAATGCCGATTTTAGTACAAGAAGACAGACTCTTCCTACTGACTATGCTTTGAACCATTCCTGTGACACTAGTTATAGATTCCGATGCTTCACTTCAGGTTTACTGTATCCCTCTGGCCTTCCTATTGACGATGAAACACAGAAATTGCATCGGAATTAAATACAAAAGGCACAATGGCGACTTAAGTACAAGAAGACTGCCTCATCCCATTGTCTATGATTTGAACCATTCCTGTGACACTAGTTATAGATTCCGATGCTTCACTCCAGGTTTAGTGTATCCCTTGGACCTTCTTATTGACGATGAAACACAGAAATTGCATCGGAGTTAAATAGAAAAGGCACAATGCCGATTTAAGTACAAGAAGACTGACTCTTCCTACTGTCTATGTTTTGAACCATTCCTGTGACACTAGTTATAGATTCCGATGCTTCACTTCAGGTTTACTGCACCCCTCTGACATTCTTATTGACGATGAAACACAGATATTGCATCGGAATTAAATACAAAAGGCACAATGCCGACTTAAGTACAAGAAGACTGACTCATCCCACTGGCTATGATTTGAACCATTCCTGTGACACTATTTATCGAATCCGATGCTTCACATCAGGTTTACTGTATCCCTTGGACCTTCTTATTGACGATGAAACACAGAAATTGCATCGGAATTAAATACAAAAGGCACAAAGCCGACTTAAGTACTAGAATACTGTCTCTTCTTACTGACTATGTTTTGAACCATTCCTGTGATACTAGTTATAGATTCTGATGCTTCGATTCAGGTTTACTGTATCCCTTAGACCATCTTATTGACGGTGAAACACAGAAATTGCATCGGAATTAAATACAAAATGCACAATGCCGACATAAGTACAAGAAGACTGACTCTTCTCACTGACTATGTTTTGAACCATTCCTGTGTCACTAGTTATAGATTCCGATGCTTCACTTCAGATTTACTGTATCCCTCTGACCTTCTTATTGACGTTGAAACACAGAAATTGAATCGGAATTAAAGACTAAAGGCACAATGCCGAATTAAGTACAAGAAGACTGTCTCTTCTTACTGTCGATGTTTTGAACCATTCCTGTGACACTAGTTATAGATTCCGATGCTTCACTCCAGGTTTACTGTATACCTTGGACCTTCTTATTGACGATGAAACACAGAAATTGCATCGGAATTAAATAAAAAAGGCACAATGCCGACTTAAGTACAAGAAGACTGACTCTTCTTACTGTCTATGTTTTGAACCATTCCTGTGACACTAGTTATAGATTCCGATGCTTCACTCCAGGTTTACTATGTATCTTGGACCTTTTTATTGACGATGATACACAGAAATTGCATCGGAATTAAATACAAAAGGCACTATGCCGACTTATGTACAAGAAGACTGACTCCTCTTACTGTATATGTTTTGAACCATTCCTGTGACATTAGTTATAGACTCTGATGCATCAGGTCAGGTTTACTGTATCCTTTGGACCTTCTTGTTGAAGATGAAACACAGAAATTGCATCGGAATTAAATACAAAAGGCACAATGCCGACTTAAGTACAAGAATCCTGACTCTTCTTACTGTCTATGTTTTGAACCATCCCTGTGACACTAGTTATAGATTCCGATGCTTCACTCCAGGTTTACTGTATCCCTTGGACCTTCTTATTGACGATGAAACACAGAAATTGCATCGGAATTAAATTCAAAAGGCACAATGCCGCCTTTAGTACAAGAAGACTGACACTTCTTACTGACTATGCTTTGATTCATTCCTGTGACACTAGTTATTGATTCCGATGCTTCACTCCAGGTTTACTGTATCCCTTGGACCTTCTTATTGACGATGAAATACAGAAATTGCATCGGAATTAAATACAAAAGGCACAATGCCCACTTAAGTACAAGAAGACTGACTCTTCTTACTGACTATGTTTTGAACCATTTCTGTGACACTAGTTATAGATTCCGATGCTTCACTCCCGGTTTACTGTATCTCTTGGTCCTTCTTATTGACGATGAAACACAAAAATAGCATCGGAATTAAATACAAAAGGCACAATGCAGACTTAAGTACAAGAAGACTGACTCTTCTTACCGACTTTGATTTGAACCATTCCTGTGACACTAGTTATTGATTCCGATGGTTCAGTCCAGGTTTACTGTATCCCTTAGACCTCCTTATTGACGAAGAAACACAGAAAGTGCATCGGAATTAAATACAAAAGGCACAATGCCGCCTTTAGTACAAGAAGACTGACAGTTCTTACTGACTATGCTTTGATTCATTCCTGTGACACTAGTTATAGGTTCCGATGCTTCACTCCAGGTTTACTGTATCCCTTGGACCTTCTTATCGACGATGAAATACAGAAATTGCATCGGAATTAAATACAAAATGCACAATGCCGACTTAAGTACAAGAAGACTGACCCTTCTCACTGACTATGCTTTGAACCATTCCTGTGACACTAGTTATAGATTCCGATGCTTCACTTCAGATTTACTGTATCCCTCTGACCTTCTTATTGACGAAGAAACACAGAAATAGAATCGGAATTAAATACTAAAGGCACAATGACGAATTAAGTACAAGAATACTGACTCTTCTTACTGTCTATGTTTTGAACCATCCCTGTGACACTAGTTATATATGCGTTTGGGCGCTGATGACCACGCTGTTTAGCGCCCGAAAACCTCAACCCACACACACACACACACTAGTTATAGATTCCGATGCTTCACTCCATCTTTACTATATCCCTTGGACCTTCTTATTGACGATGAAACACAGAAATTGCATCGGAGTTAAATAGAAAAGGCACAATGCCGATTTAAGTACAAGAAGACTGACTCTTCCTACTGACTATGATTTGAACCATTCCTGTGACACTAGTTATAGATTCTGATGCTTCGCTTCAGGTTTACTGTATCCCTTAGACCATCTTATTGACGGTGAAACACAGAAATTGCATCGGAATTAAATACAAAATGCACAATGCCGACTTAAGTACAAGAAGACTGACTCTTCTCACTGACTATGTTTTGAACCATTCCTGTGTCACTAGTTATAGATTCCGATGCTTCACTTCAGATTTACTGTATCCCTCTGACCTCCTTATTGACGTTGAAACACAGAAATTGAATCGGAATTAAAGACTAAAGGCACAATGCCGAATTAAGTACAAGAAGACTGTCTCTTCTTACTGTCGATGTTTTGAACCATTCCTGTGACACTAGTTATACATTCCGATGCTTCACTCCAGGTTTACTGTATCCCTTGGACCTTCTTATTGACGATGAAATACAGAAATTGCATCGGAATTAAATAAAAAAGGCACAATGCCGACTTAAGTACATGAAGACTGACTCTTCTTACTGTCTATGTTTTGTACCATTCCTGTGACACTAGTTATAGATTCCGGTGCTTCACTCCAGGTTTACTATATCCCTTGGACCTTCTTATTGACGATGATACACAGAAATTGCATCGGAATTAAATACAAAAGGCACAATGCCGACTTATGTACAAGAAGACTGACTCCTCTTACTGACTATGTTTTGAACCATTCCTGTGACACTAGTTATAGACTCTGATGCATCACTTCAGGTTTACTGTATCCTTTGGACCTTCTTATTGAAGATGAAACACAGAAATTGCATCGGAATTAAATACAAAAGGCACAATGACGACTTAAGTACGAGAATACTGACTCTTCTTACTGTCAATGTTTTGAACCATCCCTGTGACACTAGTTATAGATTCCGATGCTTCACTCCAGGTTTATTGTATCCCTTAAACCTTCTTATTGACGATGAAACACAGAAATTGCATCGGAATTAAATACAAAAGGCACAATGCCGCCTTTAGTACAAGAAAACTGACACTTCTTACTGACTATGATTTGATTCATTCCTGTGACACTAGTTATAGGTTCCGATGCTTCACTCCAGGTTTACTGCATCCCTTGGACCTTCTTATTGACGATGAAATACAGAAATTGCATCGGAATTAAATACAAAAGGCACAATACCCACTTAAGTACAACAAGACTGACTCTTCTTACTGACTATGTATTGAACCATTTCTGTGACACTAGTTATCGATTCCGATGCTTCACTCCCGGTTTACTGTGTCCCTTGGTCCTTCTTATTGACGATGAAACACAAAAATAGCATCGGAATTAAATACAAAAGGCACAATGCCGACATAAGTAAAGAAGACTGACTCTTCTACCTGACTATGATTTGAACCATTCCTGTGACACTAGTTATTGATTCCGATGCTTCACTCCAGGTTTACTGTATCCCTTAGACCTCCTTATTGACGAAGAAACACAGAAATTGCATCGGAATTAAATACAAAAGGCACCATGCCGACTTAAGTACAAGAAGACTGACTCTTTTTTCTGACTATGTTTTGAACCGTTCCTGCGACACTAGTTATAGATTCCGGTTCTTCACTTCAGGTTTACTGTATCCCTTGTACCTTCTTATTGACGATGAAACACAGAAATTGCATCGTAATTAAATACAAAAGGCACCTTGCCGACTTAAGTACAAGAATACTGACTCTTCTTACTGTCGATGATTTGAACCATCCCTGTGTCACTAGTAATAGATTCCGATGCTTCACTCCAGGTTCACTGTATCCCTTGGACCTTCTTATTGACGATGAAACACAGAAACTGCATCGGAATTAAATACAAAAGGCACAATGCCGACTTAAGTACAAGAAGACTGACTCATCCCACTGTCTATAATTTGAACCATTCCTGTGACACTAGTTATAGATTCCGATGCTTCACTCCAGGTTTAGTGTATCCCTTGGACCTTCTTATTGACGATGAAACACAGAAATTGCATCGGAATAAAATACAAGAAGCACAATGCCGACTTAAGTACAAGAATACTGACTCTTCTTACTGACTATGTTTTGAACCATCCCTGTGACACTAGTTATAGATTCCGATGCTAGACTTCAGATTTACTGTATCCCTCTTACCTTCTTATTGACGATGAAACACAGAAATTGCATCGGAATTAAATACAAAAGGCACAATGCCGACTTAAGTACAAGAAGACTGACTCTTCCCACTGTCTATGCTTTGAACCATTCCTGTTACACTAGTTATAGATTCCGATGCTTCACTTCAGGTTTACTGTATACCTTAAACCTTCTTATTGACGATGAAACACAGAAATTGCATCGGAATTAAGTACAAAAGGCAAAATGCCGACTTTAGTACAAGAAGACTGACTCTTCTTGCTGACTATGTTTTGAACCATTCCTGTGACACTAGTTATAGATTCCGATGCTAGACTTCAGATTAACTGTATCCCTCTTACCTTCTTATTGACGATGAAACACAGAAATTGCATCGCAATTAAATACAAAAGGCACAATGCCGACTTAAGTACAAGAAGACTGACTCTTCCCACTGTCTATGCTTTGAACCATTCCTCTTACACTAGTTATAGATTCCGATGCTTCACTTCAGGTTTACTGTATACCTTAAACCTTCTTATTGACGATGAAACACAGAAATTGCATCGGAATTAAGTACAAAAGGCACAATGCCGACTTTAGTACAAGAAGACTGACTCTTCTTATTGACTATGTTTTGAACCATTCTTGTGACACTAGTCATAGATTCCGATGCTTCACTCCAGGTTTACTGTATCCCTTGGATCTTCCTTTTGACGATGAAACACAGAAATTGCATCGGAGTTAAATAGAAAAGGCACAATGCCGATTTAAGTACAAGAAGACTGACTCTTCCTACTGTCTATGTTTTGAACCATTCCTGTGACACTAGTTATAGATTCCGATGCTTCACTTCAGGTTTACTGTATCCCTCTGGCCTTCTTATTGACGATGAAACACAGAAATTGCATCGGAATTAAATACAAAAGGCACAATGCCGACTTAAGTACAAGAAGACTGACTCATCCCATTGTCTATGATTTGAACCATTCCTGTGACACTAGTTATAGATTCCGATGCTTCACTCCAGGTTTAGTGTATCCCTTGGACCTTCTTATTGACGATGAAACACAGAAATTGCATCGGAGTTAAATAGAAAAGGCACAATGCCGATTTAAGTACAAGAAGACTGACTCTTCCTACTGTCTATGTTTTGAACCATTCCTATGACACTAGTTATAGATTCCGATGCTTCACTTCAGGTTTACTGCATCCCTCTGACATTCTTATTGACGATGAAACACAGATATTGCATCGGAATTAAATACAAAAGGCACAATGCCGACTTAAGTACAAGAAGACTGACTCATCCCACTAACTATGATTTGAACCATTCCTGTGACACTAGTTATCGAATCCGATGCTTCACAGCAGGTTTACTGTATCCCTTGGACCTTCTTATTGACGATGAAACACAGAAATTGCATCGGAATTAAATACAAAGGGCACAAAGCCGACTTAAGTACAAGAATACTGTCTCTTCTTACTGACTATGTTTTGAACCATTCCTGTGACACTAGTTATAGATTCTGATGCTTCACTTCAGGTTTACTGTATCCCTTAGATCATCTTATTGACGGTGAAACACAGAAATTGCATCGGAATTAAATACAAAATGCACAATGCCGACTTAAGTACAAGAAGACTGACTCTTCTCACTGACTATGTTTTGAACCATTCCTGTGTCACTAGTTATAGATTCCGATGCTTCACTTCAGATTTACTGTATCCCTCTGACCTTCTTATTGACGTTGAAACACAGAAATTGAATCGGAATTAAAGACTAAAGGCACAATGCCGAATTAAGTACCAGAAGACTGTCTCTTCTTACTGTCGATGTTTTGAACCATTCCTGTGACACTAGTTATACATTCCGATGCTTCACTCCAGGTTTACTGTATCCCTTGGACCTTCTTATTGACGATGAAACACAGAAATTGCATCGGAATTAAATAAAATAGGCACAATGCCGACTTAAGTACAAGAAGACTGACTCTTCTTACTGTCTATGCTTTGAACCATTCCTGTGACACTAGTTATAGATTCCGATGCTTCACTCCAGGTTTACTATATCCCTTGGACCTTCTTATTGACGATGATACACAGAAATTGCATCGGAATTAAATACAAAAGGCACAATGCCGACTTATGTACAAGAAGACTGACTCCTCTTACTGACTATGTTTTCAACCATTCCTGTGACACTAGTTATAGACTCTGATGCTTCACTTCAGGTTTACTGTATCCTTTGGACCTTCTTATTGAAGATGAAACACAGAAATTGCATCGGAATTAAATACAAAAGGCACAATACCGACTTAAGTACGAGAATACTGACTCTTCTTACTGTCAATGTTTTGAACCATCCCTGTGACACTAGTTATAGATTCCGATGCTTCACTCCAGGTTTACTGTATCCCTTGGACCTTCTTATTGACGATGAAACACAGAAATTGCATCGGAATTAAATACAAAAGGCACAATGCCGCGTTTAGTACAAGAAGACTGACACTTCTTACTGACTATGATTTGATTCATTCCTGTGACACTAGTTATAGGTTCCGATGCTTCACTCCAGGTTTACTGCATCCCTTAGACCTTCTGTGTTGTTGTTGTGGTCTTCAGTCCTGAGACTGGTTTGATGCAGCTCTCCATGCTACTCTATCCTGTGCAAGCTTTTTCATCTCCCAGTACCTACTGCAACCTACATCCTTCTGAATCTGCTTAGTGTATTCATCTCTTGGTCTCCCTCTACGATTTTTACCCTCCACGCTGCCCTCCAATACTAAATTGGTGATCCCTTGATGCCTCATAACATGCCCTACCAACCGATCCCTTCTTCTGGTCAAGTTGTGCCACAAACTTCTCTTCTCCCCAATCCTATTCCATACTTCCTCATTAGTTACGTGATCTACCCATCTAATCTTCAGCATTCTTCTGTAGCACCACATTTCGAAAGCTTCTATTCTCTTCTTGTCTAAACTATTTATCGTCCATGTTTCACTTCCAAACATGGCTACACTCCATACGAATACTTTCAGAAATGACTTCCTGACACTTAAATCAATACTGGATGTTAACAAATTTCTCTTCTTCAGAAACGCTTTCCTTGCCATTGCCAGCCTACATTTTATATCCTCCCTACTTCGACCATCATCAGTTATTTTGCTCCCCAAATAGCAAAACTCCTTTACTACTTTAAGTGCCTCATTTCCTAATCTAATTCCCTCAGCATCACCCGACTTAATTAGACTACATTCCATTATCCTTGTTTTGCTTATGTTGATGTTCATCTTATATCCTCCTTTCAAGACACTGTCCATTCCATTCAACTGCTCTTCCAAGTCCTTTGCTGTCTCTGACAGAATTACAATGTCATCGGCGAACCTCAAAGTTTTTATTTCTTCTCCATGAATTTTAATACCTACTCCGAATTTTTCTTTTGTTTCCTTTACTGCTTGCTCAATATACAGATTGAACAACATCGGGGAGAGGCTACAACCCTGTCTTACTCCCTTCCCAACCACTGCTTCCCCTTCATGTCCCTCGACTCTTATAACTGCCATCTGGTTTCTGTACAAATTGTAAATAGCCTTTCGCTCCCTGTATTTTACCCCTGCCACATTTAGAATTTGAAAGAGAGTATTCCAGTCAACATTGTCAAAAGCTTTCTCTAAGTCTACAAATGCTAGAAACGTAGGTATGTCTTTCCTTAATCTTTCTTCTAAGATAAGTCGTAAGGTCAGTATTGCCTCACGTGTTCCAGTGTTTCTACGGAATCCAAACTGATCTTCCCCGAGGTTGGCTTCTACTAGTTTTTCCATTCGTCTGTAAAGAATTCGTGTTAGTATTTTGCAGCTGTGACTTATTAAGCTGATAGTTCGGTAATTTTCACATCTGTCAACACCTGCTGTCAAGACCTTCTTATTGACGATGAAATACAGAAATTGCATCGGAATTAAATACAAAAGGCACAATACCCACTTAAGTACAACAAGACTGACTCTTCTTACTGACTATGTATTGAACCATTTCTGTGACACTAGTTATCGATTCCGATGCTTCACTCACGGTTTACTGTGTCCCTTGGTCCTTCTTATTGACGATGAAACACAAAAATAGCATCGGAATTAAATACAAAAGGCACAATGCCGACTTAAGTCAAGAAGACTGACTCTTCTACCTGACTATGATTTGAACCATTCCTGTGACACTAGTTATTGATTCCGATGCTTCACTCCAGGTTTACTGTATCCCTTAGACCTCCTTATTGACGAAGAAACACAGAAATTACATCGGAATTAAATACAAAAGGCACCATGCCGACTTAAGTACAAGAAGACTGACTCTTCTTTCTGACTATGTTTTGAACCGTTCCTGCGACACTAGTTACAGATTCCGGTGCTTCACTTCAGGTTTACTGTATCCCTTGTACCTTCTTATTGACGATGAAACACAGAAATTGCATCATAATTAAATACAAAAGGCACCTTGCCGACTTAAGTACAAGAATACTGACTCTTCTTACTGTCGATGATTTGAACCATCCCTGTGTCACTAGTTATAGATTCCGATGCTTCACTCCAGGTTCACTGTATCCCTTGGACCTTCTTATTGACGATGAAACACAGAAATTGCATCGGAATTAAATACAAAAGGCACAATTGCATCGGAATTAAGTAGAAGAAGACTGATTCTTCTTACTGACTATGTTTTGAACCATTCCTGTGACAGCCTTTGTAGATTCCGATGCTTCACTTCAGGTTTACTGTATCCCTCTGACCTTCTTATTGACGATGAAACACAGAAATTGCATCGGAATTAAATACAAAAGGCACAATGCTGACTTAAGTACAAGAAGACTGACTCATCCCACTGTCTATAATTTGAACCATTCCTGTGACACTAGTTATATATTCCGATGCTTCACTCCAGGTTTAGTGTATCCGTTGGGCCTTCTTATTGACGATGAATCACAGAAATTGCATCGGAATTAAATACAAAAAGCACAATCCCGACTTAAGTACAAGAATACTGACTCTTCTTACTGACTATGTTTTGAACCATTCATGTGACACTAGTTATAGATTCTGATGCTTCACTTCAGGTATACTGTATCCCTTAGACCTTCTTATTGACGATGAAACTCAGAAATTGCATCGGAATTGGATACAAAATGCACAATGCCGACTTAAGTACAAGAAGACTGACTCTTCTCACTGACTATGTTTTGAACTATTCCTGCGACACTAGTTATAGATTCCGATGCTTCACTTCAGATTTACTGTATCCCTCTGACCTTCTTATTGACGATGAAACACAGTAATAGAATCGGAATTAAATACTAAAGGCACAATGCCGAATTAAGTACAAGAATACAGACTCTTCTTACTGTCTATGTTTTGAACCATCCCTGTGACACTAGTTATAGATTCCGATGCTTCACTCCAGGTTTACTATATCCCTTGGACCTTCTTATTGAGGATGAAACACAGAAATTGCATCGGAGTTAAATAGAAAAGGCACAATGCCGATTTAAGTACAAGAAGACTGACTCTTCCTACTGTCTATGTTTTGAACCATTCCTGTGACACTAGTTATAGATTCCGATGCTAGACTTCAGATTTACTGTATCCCTCTTACCTTCTTATTGACGATGAAACACAGAAATTGCATCGGAATTAAATACAAAAGGCACAATGCCGACTTAAGTACAAGAAGACTGACTCTTCCCACTGTCTATGCTTTGAACCATTCCTGTTCCACTAGTTATAGATTCCGATGCTTCACTTCAGGTTTACTGTATACCTTAAACCTTCTTATTGACGATGAAACACAGAAATTGCATCGGAATTAAGTACAATAGGCACAAAGCCGACTTTAGTACAAGAAGACTGACTCTTCTTGCTGACTATGTTTTGAACCATTTCTGTGACACTAGTTATAGATTCCGATGCTAGACTTTAGATTTACTGTATCCCTCTTACCTTCTTATTGACGATGAAACACAGAAATTGCATCGCAATTAAATACAAAAGGCACAATGCCGACTTAAGTACAAGAAGACTGACTCTTGCCACTGTCTATGCTTTGAACTACTCCTCTTACACTAGTTATAGATTCCGATGCTTCACTTCGGGTTTCCTGTATACCTTAAACCTTCTTATTGACGATGAAACATAGAAATTGCATCGGAATTAAGTACAAAAGGCACAATGCCGACTGACTTTAGTACAAGAAGACTGACTCTTCTTATTGACTATGTTTTGAACCATTCTTGTGACACTAGTCATAGATTCCGATGCTTCACTCCAGGTTTACTGTATCCCTTGGATCTTCTTTTTGACGATGAAACACAGAAATTGCACCGGAATTAAATACAAAAGGCACAATGCCGACTTTAGCACAAGAAGACTGACTCTTCTTACTGACTATGTTTTGATTCATTCCTGTGACACTAGTTATAGATTCCAATGCTTCACTCCAGGTTTTCTGTATCCCTTGGACCTTCTTATTGACGATGAAACACAGATATTGCATGGGCATTAAATACAAAAGGCACAAAGCCGACTTAAGTACAAGAAGACTGACTCTTGTTACTGACTATGTTTTGAACCATTTCTGTGACACTAGTTATAGATTCCGATGCTTCACTCCCGGTTTACTGTATCCCTTGGACCTTCTTATTGACGATGAAACACAGAAATTGCATCGGAATTAAATACAAAATGCACAATGCTGACTTAAGTCCAAGAAGACTGACTCATCCCACTGTCAATGATTTTAACCATTCCTGTGACACTAGTTATAGATTCCGATGCTTCACTTCAGGTTTACTGTATCCCTTGGACCTTCTTATTGACGATGAAACACAGAAATTGCATCGGAATTAAATACAAAGGGCACAAGGCCGAATTAAGTACAAGAATACTGTCTCTTCTTACTTACTATGTTTTGAACCATTCCTGTGACACTAGTTATAGATTCCGATGCTTCACTCCCGGTTTACTGTATCCCTTGGACCTTCTTAGTGACGATGAAACACAGAAATTGCATCGAAATTAAATAAAAAAGGCACAATGCCGACTTAAGTACAAGAAGACTTACTCTTCTTACTGTCTATGTTTTGAACCATTCCTGTGACACTAGTTATAGATTCCGATTCTTCACTCCAGGTTTACTATATCCCTTGGACCTTTTTATTGACGACGATACACAGCAATTGCATCGGAGTTAAATAGAGAAGGCACAATGCCGACTTAGTTACAAGAAGACTGACTCTTCTTACTGACTATGTTTTGAACCATTCCTGTGACACTAGTTATAGATTCCGATGCTTCACTTCAGGTTTACTGTATCCCTTGGACATTGTTATTGACGATGAAACACAGAAATTGCATCGGAATTAAATACAAAAGGCACAATGCCGACTTATGTACAAAAAGACTGACTCTTCTTATTGACTATGTTTTGAACCATTTCTGTGACACTAGTTATAGGCTCTGATGCTTCACTTCAGGTTTACTGTATCCCTTGGACCTTCTTATTGAAGATGAAACTCAGAAATATGCATCGGAATTAAATACAAAATGCACATTGCCGACTTAATTACAAGAATACTGACTCTTCTTACTGTCAATGTTTTGAACCATCCCTGTGACACTAGTTATAGATTCCGATGCTTCACTCCAGGTTTACTATATCCCTTGGACCTTCTTATTGACGATGAAACACAGAAATTGCATCGGAGTTAAATAGAAAAGGCACAATGCCCATTTAAGTACAAGAAGACTGACTCTTCCTACTGTCTATGTTTTGAACCATTCCTGTGACACTAGTTATAGATTCCGATGCTAGACTTCAGATTTACTGTATCCCTCCTACCTTCTTATTGACGATGAAACACAGAATTTGCATCGGAATTAAATACAAAAGGCACAATGCCGACTTAAGTACAAGAAGACTGACTCTTCCCACTGTCTATGCTTTGAACCATTCCTGTTACACTAGTTATAGATTCCGATGCTTCACTTCAGGTTTACTGTATACCTTAAACCTTCTTATTGACGATGAAACACAGAAATTGCATCGGAATTAAGTACAAAAGGCACAATGCCGACTTTAGTACAAGAAGACTGACTCTTCTTGCTGACTATGTTTTGAACCATTCCGGTGACACTAGTCATAGATTCCGATGCTTCACTCCAGGTTTACTGTATCCCTTGGATCTTCTTTTTGACGATGAAACACAGAAATTGCATCGGAATTAAATAAAAAAGGCACAATGCCGACTTTAGTACAAGAAGACTGACTCTTCTTACTGACTATGCTTTGATTCATTCCTGTGACACTAGTTATAGATTCCAATGCTTCACTCCAGGTTTTCTGTATCCCTTGGACCTTCTTATTGACGATGAAACACAGAAATTGCATGGGCATTAAATACAAAAGGCACAAAGCCGACTTAAGTACAAGAAGACTGACTCATGTTACTGACTTTGTTTTGAACCATTTCTGTGACACTAGTTATAGATTCCGATGCTTCACTCCCGGTTTACTGTATCCCTTGGACCCTCTTATTGACGATGAAACACAGAAATTGCATCGGAATTAAATACAAAATGCACAATGCCGACTTAAGTCCAAGAAGACTGACTCATCCCACTGTCAATGATTTTAACCATTCCTGTGACACTAGTTATAGATTCCGATGCTTCACTTCAGGTTTACTGTATCCCTTGGACCTTCTTATTGATGATGAAACACAGAAATTGCATCGGAATTAAATACAAAGGGCACAAAGCCGACTTAAGTACAAGAATACTGTCTCTTCTTACTTACTATGTTTTGAACCATTCCTGTGACACTAGTCATAGATTCCGATGCTTCACTCCCGGTTTACTGTATCCCTTGGACCTTCTTAGTGACGATGAAACACAGAAATTGCATCGGAATTAAATAAAAAAGGCACAATGCCGACTTAAGTACAAGAAGACTGACTCTTCTTACTGTCTATGTTTTGAACCATTCCTGTGACACTAGTTATAGATTCCGATTCTTCACTCCAGGTTTACTATATCCCTTGGACCTTCTTATTGACGACGATACACAGAAATTGCATCGGAGTTAAATAGAGTAGGCACAATGCCGACTTAGTTACAAGAAGACTGACTCTTCTTACTGACTATGTTTTGAACCATTCCTGTGACACTAGTTATAGATTCCGATGCTTCACTTCAGGTTTACTGTATCCCTTGGACCTTGTTATTGACGATGAAACACAGAAATTGCATCGGAATTAAATACAAAAGGCACAATGCCGACTTATGTACAAGAAGACTGACTCTTCTTATTGACTATGTTTTAAACCATTTCTGTGGCACTAGTTATAGACTCTGATGCTTCACTTCAGGTTTACTGTATCCCTTCGACCTTCTTATTGAAGATGAATTTCAGAAATATGCATCGGAATTAAATACAAAATGCACATTGCCGACTTAATTTCAAGAATACTGACTCTTCTTACTGTCTATGTTTTGAACCATCCCTGTGACACTAGTCATAGTTTCCGATGCTTCACTCCAGGTTTACTGTATCCCTTGGACCATCTTGTTGGCGATGAAACACAAAAATAGCATCTGAATTAAATACATATGGCACAATGCCGACTTAAGTACAAGAAGACTGACTCTTCTTACTGACTATGTTTTGAACCTCTCCTGTGACACTAGTTATAGATTCCGATGCTTCACTTCAGATTTACTGTATCCCTTGGACCTTCTTATTGACGATGAAAGACATAAATTGCATCGGAATTAAATGAAAAAGGCACAATGCCGACTGAAGTATAAGAAGACTGACTCTTCTTACTGTCTATGTTTTGAACGATTCCTGTGACACTAGTTATAGATTCCGATGCTTCACTCCAGGTTTACTGTATCCCTTAAACCTTCTTATTGACGATGAAACACAGAAATTGAATCGGAATTAAATACAAAATGCACAATGCCGACTTAAGTACAAGAAGACTGACTCCTCTCACTGACTATGTTTTGAACCATTCCTGTGACACTAGTTATAGATTCCGATGCTTTACTTCAGATTTACTGTATCCCTTGGACCTTCTTATTGACGATGAAACACAGAAATTGCATCGGAATTAAATAAAAAAGGCACAATGCCGACTTAAGTACAAGAAGACTGTCTCTTCCTACTGTCTATGTTTTAAACCATTCCTGTGACAATAGTTATAGATTCCGATGCTTCACTTCAGGTTTACTGTATCCCTCTGACCTTCTTAATGACGATGAAACACAGAAATTGCATCGGAATTAAATACAAAAGGCACAATGCCGACTCAATTACAAGAAGACTGTCTCTTCTTACTGTCGATGTTTTGAACCATTCCTGTGACACTAGTTATAGATTCCGATGCTTCACTCCAGGTTTACTGTATCCCTTGGACCTTCTTATTGACGATGAAACACAGAAATTGCATCGGAATTAAATAAAAAAGGCACCATGCCGACTTAAGTACAAGAAGACTGACTCTTCTTACTGTCTATGTTTTGAACTATTCCTGTGACACTAGTTATAGATTCCGATGCTTCACTCCAGGTTTACTATATCCCTTGGACCTTCTTATTGACGATGATACACAGAAATTGCATCGGAATTAAATTCAAAAGGCACAATGCCGACTTATGTACAAGAAGACTGACTCCTCTTACTGACTATGTTTTGAACCATTCCTGTGACACTAGTTATAGACTCTGATGCTTCACTTCAGGTTTACTGTATTCTTTGGACCTTCTTATTGAAGATGAAACACAGATATTGCATCGGAATAAAATACAAAAGCACAATGCCGACTTTAGTACAAGAATACTGACTCTTCTTACTGTCAATGTTTTGAACCATCCCTGTGACACTAGTTATAGATTCCGATGCTTCACTCCAGGTTTACTGTATCCCATGGACCTTCTTATTGACGATGAAACACAGAAATTGCATCGGAATTAAATACAAAAGGCACATTGCCGCCTTTAGTACAAGAAGACTGACACTTCTTACTGACTATGCTTTGATTCATTCCTGTGACACTACTTATAGGTTCCGATGCTTCACTCCAGGTTTACTGTATCCCTTTTACCTTCTTATTGACGATGAAATACAGAAATTGCATCGGAATTAAATACAAAAGGCACAATACCCACTTCAGTACAACAAGACTGACTCTTCTTACTGACTATGTTTTGAACCATTTCTGTGACACTAGTTATAGATTCCGATGCTTCACTCCCGGTTTACTGTATCCCGTGGACCTTCTTATTGACGATGAAACACAAAGATAGCATCGGAATTAAATACAAAAGGCACAATGCCGACTTAAGTACAAGAAGACTGACTGTTCTTACTGACTATGATTTGAACCATTCCTGTGACACTAGTTATTGATTCCGATGCTTCACTCCAGGTTTAGTGTATCCCTTAGACCTCCTTATTGACGAAGACACACAGAAATTGCATCGGAATTAAATACAAAAGGCACAATGCCGACTTTAGTACAAGAAGACCGACTGTTCATTCTGACTATGATTTGAACCATTCCTGTGACACTAGTTATAGATTCCGATGCTTCACTTCAGATTTACTGTATCCCTCTGACCTTCTTATTGACGATGAAACACAGAAATTGAATCGGAATTAAATACTAAAGGCACAATGCCGAATTAAGTACAAGAATACTGACTCTTCTTACTGTCTATGTTTTGAACCATCCCTGTGACACTAGTTATAGATTCCGATTCTTCACTCCAGGTTTACTATATCCCTTGGACCTTCTTATTGACGACGATACACAGAAATTGCATCGGAGTTAAATAGAGTAGGCACAATGCCGACTTAGTTACAAGAAGACTGACTCTTCTTACTGACTATGTTTTGAACCATTCCTGTGACACTAGTTATAGATTCCGATGCTTCACTTCAGGTTTACTGTATCCCTTGGACCTTGTTATTGACGATGAAACACAGAAATTGCATCGGAATTAAATACAAAAGGCACAATGCCGACTTATGTACAAGAAGACTGACTCTTCTTATTGACTATGTTTTGAACCATTTCTGTGGCACTAGTTATAGACTCTGATGCTTCACTTCAGGTTTACTGTATCCCTTGGACCTTCTTATTGAAGATGAATTTCAGAAATATGCATCGGAATTAAATACAAAATGCACATTGCCGACTTAATTTCAAGAATACTGACTCTTCTTACTGTCTATGTTTTGAACCATCCCTGTGACACTAGTCATAGTTTCCGATGCTTCACTCCAGGTTTACTGTATCCCTTGGACCATCTTATTGACGATGAAACACAGAAATTGCATCGGAATTAAATACAAAATGCACAATGCCGACTTAAGTACAAGAAGACTGACTCTTCTAACTGACTATGATTTGAACCATTTCTGTGACACTAGTTATAGATTCCGATGCTTCACTCCCGGTGTACTGTATCCCTTGGACCTTCTTGTTGGCGATGAAACACAAAAATAGCATCTGAATTAAATACATATGGCACAATGCCGACTTAAGTACAAGAAGACTGACTCTTCTTACTGACTATGTTTTGAACCTCTCCTGTGACACTAGTTATAGATTCCGATGCTTCACTTCAGATTTACTGTATCCCTTGGACCTTCTTATTGACGATGAAAGACATAAATTGCATCGGAATTAAATGAAAAAGGCACAATGCCGACTGAAGTATAAGAAGACTGACTCTTCTTACTGTCTATGTTTTGAACGATTCCTGTGACACTAGTTATAGATTCCGATGCTTCACTCCAGGTTTACTGTATCCCTTAAACCTTCTTATTGACGATGAAACACAGAAATTGAATCGGAATTAAATACAAAATGCACAATGCCGACTTAAGTACAAGAAGACTGACTCCTCTCACTGACTATGTTTTGAACCATTCCTGTGACACTAGTTATAGATTCCGATGCTTTACTTCAGATTTACTGTATCCCTTGGACCTTCTTATTGACGATGAAACACAGAAATTGCATCGGAATTAAATAAAAAAGGCACAATGCCGACGTAAGTACAAGAAGACTGTCTCTTCCTACTGTCTATGTTTTAAACCATTCCTGTGACAATAGTTATAGATTCCGATGCTTCACTTCAGGTTTACTGTATCCCTCTGACCTTCTTAATGACGATGAAACACAGAAATTGCATCGGAATTAAATACAAAAGGCACAATGCCGACTCAATTACAAGAAGACTGTCTCTTCTTACTGTCGATGTTTTGAACCATTCCTGTGACACTAGTTATAGATTCCGATGCTTCACTCCAGGTTTACTGTATCCCTTGGACCTTCTTATTGACGATGAAACACAGAAATTGCATCGGAATTAAATAAAAAAGGCACCATGCCGACTTAAGTACAAGAAGACTGACTCTTCTTACTGTCTATGTTTTGAACTATTCCTGTGACACTAGTTATAGATTCCGATGCTTCACTCCAGGTTTACTATATCCCTTGGACCTTCTTATTGACGATGATACACAGAAATTGCATCGGAATTAAATTCAAAATGCACAATGCCGACTTATGTACAAGAAGACTGACTCCTCTTACTGACTATGTTTTGAACCATTCCTGTGACACTAGTTATAGACTCTGATGCTTCACTTCAGGTTTACTGTATTCTTTGGACCTTCTTATTGAAGATGAAACACAGATATTGCATCGGAATAAAATACAAAAGCACAATGCCGACTTTAGTACAAGAATACTGACTCTTCTTACTGTCAATGTTTTGAACCATCCCTGTGACACTAGTTATAGATTCCGATGCTTCACTCCAGGTTTACTGTATCCCATGGACCTTCTTATTGACGATGAAACACAGAAATTGCATCGGAATTAAATACAAAAGGCACATTGCCGCCTTTAGTACAAGAAGACTGACACTTCTTACTGACTATGCTTTGATTCATTCCTGTGACACTACTTATAGGTTCCGATGCTTCACTCCAGGTTTACTGTATCCCTTTTACCTTCTTATTGACGATGAAATACAGAAATTGCATCGGAATTAAATACAAAAGGCACAATACCCACTTCAGTACAACAAGACTGACTCTTCTTACTGACTATGTTTTGAACCATTTCTGTGACACTAGTTATAGATTCCGATGCTTCACTCCCGGTTTACTGTATCCCGTGGACCTTCTTATTGACGATGAAACACAAAGATAGCATCGGAATTAAGTACAAAAGGCACAATGCCGACTTAAGTACAAGAAGACTGACTCTTCTTACTGACTATGATTTGAACCATTCCTGTGACACTAGTTATTGATTCCGATGCTTCACTCCAGGTTTAGTGTATCCCTTAGACCTCCTTATTGACGAAGACACACAGAAATTGCATCGGAATTAAATACAAAAGGCACAATGCCGACTTTAGTACAAGAAGACCGATTGTTCATTCTGACTATGATTTGAACCATTCCTGTGACACTAGTTATAGATTCCGATGCTTCACTTCAGATTTATTGTATCCCTCTGACCTTCTTATTGACGATGAAACACAGAAATTGAATCGGAATTAAATACTAAAGGCACAATGCCGAATTAAGTACAAGAATACTGACTCTTCTTACTGTCTATGTTTTGAACCATCCCTGTGACACTAGTTATAGATTCCGATGCTTCACTCCAGGTTTACTATATCCCTTGGACCCTCTTATTGACGATGAAACACAGAAATTGCATCGGAGTTAAATAGAAAAATCACAATGCCGATTTAAGTACAAGAAGACTGACGCATCCTACTGTCTATGTTTTGAACCATTCCTGTGACACTACTTATAGATTCCGATACTTCACTTCAGGTTTACTGCATCCCTCTGACATTCTTATTGACAATGAAACACAGATATTGCATCGGAATTATATACAAAAGGCACAATGCCGGCTTAAGTACAAGAAGACTGATTCTTCCCACTGTCTATGATTTGAACCATTCCTGTTACACTAGTTTTAGATTCCCATGCTTCACTTCAGGTTTACTGTATAGCTTAACCTTCTTATTGACGATGAAACACAGAAATTGCATCGGAATTAAATACAAAAGGCACAATGCCGACTTAAGTACAAGAAGACTGACTCTTCTTATTGACTATGTTTTGAACCATTCCTGTGACACTAGTCATAGATTCCGATGCTTCACTCCAGATTTACTGTATCCCTTGGATCTTCTTATTGACGATGAAACACAGAAATTGCATCGAAATTAAATAGAAAAGGCACAATGCCGACTTTAGTACAAGAACACTGACCCTTCTTACTGACTATGATTTGATTCATTCCTGTGACACTAGTTATAGATTCCGATGCTTCACTCCAGGTTTACTGTATCCCTTGGACCTTCTCATTGACGATGAAACACAGAAATTGCATCGGCATTAAATACAAAAGGCACAAAGCCGACTTAAGTACAAGAAGACTGACTCTTCTTACTGACTATGGTTTGAACCATTCCTGTGACACTAGTTATAGATTCCGAAGCTTCACTCCCGGTTTACTGTATCCCTTGGACCTTCTAATTGACGATGAAACACAGAAATTGCATCGGAATTAAATACAAAATGCATAATGCCGACTTAAGTAAAAGAAGACTGCCTCAACTCACTGTCTATGATTTTAACCATTCCTGTGACACTAGTTATAGATTCCGATGTTTCACTTCAGGTTTACTGTATCCCTTGGACCTTCTTATTGACGATGAAACACAGAAATTACATCGGAATTAAATACAAAGGGCACAAAGCCGACTTAAGTACAAGAACACTGTCTCTTCTTACTTACTATGTTTTGAACCATTCCTGTGACACTAGTACTAGATTCTGATGCTTCACTTCAGATTTACTGTATACCTTGGACCTTCTTATTGAAGATGAAACTCAGAAATATGCATCGGAATTAAATACAAATTGCACATTGCCGACTTAATTACAAGAATACTGACACTTCTTACTGTCAATGTTTTGAACCATCCCTGTGACACTAGTTATAGATTCCGATGCTTCACTCCAGGTTTACTGTATCCCTTGGACCTTCTTATTGACGATGAAACACAGAAATTGCATCGGAAATAAATACAAAACGCACAATGCCGACTTTGGTACAAGAAAACTGACTCTTCTTACTGGCTATGTTTTGATTCATTCCTGTGACACTATTTATTGATTCCGATGCTTCACTCCAGGTTTACTGTATCCCTTGGACCATCTTATTGACGATGAGACACAGAAATTGCATCGGAATTAAATACAAAAGGCACAATGCCGACTTAAGTACAAGAAGACTGACTCTCCTAACTGACTATGTTTTGAACCATTTCTGTGACACTAGTTATAGATTCCGTTGCTTCACTCCCGGTTTACTGTATCCCTTGGACCTTCTTGTTGGCGATGAAACACAAAAATAGCATCTGAATTAAATACAAATGGCACAATGCCGACTTATGTACAAGAAGACTGACTCTTCTTACTGACTATGTTTTGAACCTTTCCTGTGACACTAGTTATTGATTTTGATGCTTCACTTCAGATTTACTGTATCCCTTGGACCTTCTTATTGACGATGAGACACATAAATTGCATCGGAATTAAATGAAAAAGGCACAATGCCGACTGAAGTATAAGAAGACTGACTCTTCTTACTGTCTATGTTTTGAACGATCCCTGTGACACTAGTTATAGATTCCGATGCTTCACTCCAGGTTTACTGTATCCCTTAGACCTTCTTATTGACGATGAAACACCGAAATTGAATCGGAATTAAATACAAAATGCACAATGCCGACTTAAGTACAAGAAGACTGACTCCTCTCACTGACTATGTTTTGAACCATTCCTGTGACACTAGTTATAGATTCCGATGCTTCACTTCAGATTTACTGTATCCCTTGGACCTTCTTATTGACGATGAAACACAGAAATTGCATCAGAATTAAATAAAAAAGGCACAATGCCGACTTAAGTACAAGAAGACTGTCTCTTCCTACTGTCTATGTTTTAAACCATTCCTGTGACACTAGTTATAGATTCCGATGCTTCACTTCAGGTTTACTGTATCCCTCTGACCTTCTTAATGACGATGAAACACAGAAATTTCATCGGAATTAAATACAAAAGGCACAATGCCGACTTAAGTACAAGAAGACTGTCTCTTCTTACTGTCGATGTTTTGAACCATTCCTGTGACACTAGTTATAGATTCCGATGCTTCACTCCAGGTTTACTGTATCCCTTGGACCTTCTTATTGACGATGAAACACAGAAATTGCATCGGAATTAAATAAAAAAGGCACAATGCCGACTTAAGTACAAGAAGACTGACTCTTCTTACTGTCTATGTTTTGAACCATTCCTGTGACACTAGTTATAGATTCCGATGCTACACTCCAGGTTTACTATATCCCTTGGACCTTCTTATTGACGATGATACACAGAAATTGCATCGGAATTAAATTCAAAAGGCACAATGCCGACTTATGTACAAGAAGACTGACTCCTCTTACTGACTATGTTTTGAACCATTCCTGTGACACTAGTTATAGACTCTGATGCTTCACTTCAGGTTTACTGTATTCTTTGGACCTTCTTATTGAAGATGAAACACAGATATTGCATCGGAATAAAATACAAAAGCACAATGCCGACTTAAGTACAAGAAGACTGACTCTTCTTACTGACTATGATTTGAACCATTCCTGTGACACTAGTTATTGATTCCGATGCTTCACTCCAGGTTTAGTGTATCCCTTAGACCTCCTTATTGACGAAGACACACAGAAATTGCATCGGCATTAAATACAAAAGGCACAATGCCGACTTAAGTACAAGAAGACTGACTGTTCTTTCTGACTATGTTTAGAACCGTTCCTGGGACATTAGTTATAGATTCCGGTGCTTCACTTCACGTTTACTGTATCCCTTGTACCTTCTTATTGACGATGAAACACAGAAATTGCATCGTAATTAAATACAAAAGGCACATTGCCGACTTAAGTACAAGAATACTGACTCTTCTTACTGACGATGTTTGAAACATCCCTGTGTCACTAGTTATAGATTCCGATGCTTCACTGCAGGTTTACTGTATCCCTTGGACCTTCTTATTGACGATGAAACACAGAAATTGCATCGGAATTAAATTCAAAAGGCACAATGAAGACTTAAGTACAAAAAGACTGACTCATCCCACTGTCTATAATTTGAACCATTCCTGTGACACTAGTTATAGATTCCGATGCTTCATTCCAGGTTTAGTGTATCCCTTGGACCTTCTTATTGACGATGAAACACAGAAATTGCATCGGAATTAAATACAAAAGGCACAATGCCGACTTAAGTACAAGAATACTGACTCTTCTTACTGACTATGTTTTGAACCATTCCTGTGACATTAGTTATAGATTCTGATGCTTCACTTCAGGTTTACTGTATCCCTTAGAGTTTCTTATTGACGATGAAACACAGAAATTGCATCGGAATTAAATACAAAATGCACAATGCCGACATAAGTACAAGAAGACTGACTCTTCTCACTGACTATGTTTTGAACCATTCCTGTGACACTAGTTATAGATTCCGATGCTTCACTTCAGATTTACTGTATCCCTCTGACCTTCTTATTGACGATGAAACACAGAAATTGCATCGGAATTACATACAAAAGGCACAATGCCGACTTAAGTACAAGAATACTGACTCTTCTTACTGACTATGTTTTGAACCATACCTGTGACACTAGTTATAGATTCTGATGCTTCACTTCAGGTTTACTGTATCCCTTGGACCTTCTTATTGACGATGAAACACAGAAATTGAATCGGAATTAAATACAAAAGGCACAATGCCGACTTAAGTACAAGAAGACTGACTCTTCTTGTTGACTATGTTTTGAACCATTCCTGTGACACTAGTTATAGATTCCGATGCCAGACTTCAAATTTACTGTATCCCTCTGACCTTCTTATTGACGATGAAACACTGAAATTGCATCGGAATTAAATACTAAAGGCACAATGCCGAATTCAGTACAAGAAGACTGACTCTACTTACTGTCGATGTTTTGAACCATTCCTGTGACAGCAGTTACAGATTCTGATGCTTCACTCCAGGTTTACTGAATCCCTTTTACCTTCTTATTGACGATGAAACACATAAATTGCATCGGAATTAAATAAAAAAGCACAATGGTGACTTAAGTACAAGAAGACTGACCCAACTTGCTGTCTATGTTTTGAACCATTCCTGTGACACTAGTTATAGATTCCGATGGTTCACTACAGGTTTACTATATCCCTTGGACCTTCTTATTGACGATGAAACACAGAAATTGCATAGGAAATAAATAGAAAAGCACAATGCCGACTTAAGTACAAATAGACTGTCTCCTCCTACTGTCTATTTTTGAACCATTCCTGCGACAATAGTTATAGATTCCGATGCTTCACTTCAGGTTTACTGTATCCCTCTTACCTTCTTATTGACGATGAAACACAGAAATTGCATCGGAATTATATACAAAAGGCACAATGTCGACTTAAGTACAAGAAGACTGACTCTTCCCACTGTCTATGCTTTGAACCATTCCTGTTACACTAGTTTTAGATTCCGATGCTTCACTTCAGGTTTCCTGTATACCTTAAACCTTCTTATTGACGATGAAACACAGAAATTGCATCGGAATTAAATACAAAAGGCACAATGCCGACTTTAGTACAAGAAGACTGACTCTTCTTATTGACTATGTTTTGAACCATTCCTGTGACACTAGTTATAGATTCCGAAGCTTCACTCCCGGTTTACTGTATCCCTTGGACCTTCTAATTGACGATGAAACACAGAAATTGCATCGGAATTAAATACAAAATGCACAATGCCGACTTAAGTACAAGAAGACTGACTCATCCCACTGTCTATGATTTTAACCATTCCTGTGACACTAGTTATAGATTCCGATGTTTCACTTCAGGTTTACTGTATCATTTGGACCTTCTTATTGACGATGAGACACATAAATTGCATCGGAATTAAATGAAAAAGGCACAATGCCGACTGAAGTATAAGAAGACTGACTCTTCTTACTGTCTATGTTTTGAACGATCCCTGTGACACTAGTTATAGATTCCGATGCTTCACTCCAGGTTTACTGTATCCCTTAGACCTTCTTATTGACGATGAAACACCGAAATTGAATCGGAATTAAATACAAAATGCACAATGCCGACTTAAGTACAAGAAGACTGACTCCTCTCACTGACTATGTTTTGAACCATTCCTGTGACACTAGTTATAGATTCCGATGCTTCACTTCAGATTTACTGTATCCCTTGGACCTTCTTATTGACGATGAAACACAGAAATTGCATCAGAATTAAATAAAAAAGGCACAATGCCGACTTAAGTATAAGAAGACTGTCTCTTCCTACTGTCTATGTTTTAAACCATTCCTGTGACACTAGTTATAGATTCCGATGCTTCACTTCAGGTTTACTGTATCCCTCTGACCTTCTTAATGACGATGAAACACAGAAATTTCATCGGAATTAAATAGAAAAGGCACAATGCCGACTTAAGTACAAGAAGACTGTCTCTTCTTACTGTCGATGTTTTGAACCATTCCTGTGACACTAGTTATAGATTCCGATGCTTCACTCCAGGTTTACTGTATCCCTTGGACCTTCTTATTGACGATGAAACACAGAAATTGCATCGGAATTAAATAAAAAAGGCACAATGCCGACTTAAGTACAAGAAGACTGACTCTTCTTACTGTCTATGTTTTGAACCATTCCTGTGACACTAGTTATAGATTCCGATGCTTCACTCCAGGTTTACTATATCCCTTGGACCTTCTTATTGACGATGATACACAGAAATTGCATCGGAATTAAATTCAAAAGGCACAATGCCGACTTATGTACAAGAAGACTGACTCCTCTTACTGACTATGTTTTGAACCATTCCTGTGACACTAGTTATAGACTCTGATGCTTCACTTCAGGTTTACTGTATTCTTTGGACCTTCTTATGGAAGATGAAACACAGATATTGCATCGGAATAAAATACAAAAGCACAATGCCGACTTTAGTACAAGAATACTGACTCCTCTTACTGTCAATGTTTTGAACCATCCCTGTGACACTAGTTATAGATTCCGATGCTTCACTCCAGGTTTACTGTATCCCTTGGACCTTCTTATTGACGATGAAACACAGAAATTGCATCGGAATTAAATACAAAAGGCACATTGCCGCCTTTAGTACAAGAAGACTGACACTTCTTAGTGACTATGCTTTGATTCATTCCTGTGACACTACTTATAGGTTCCGATGCTTCACTCCAGGTTTACTGTTTCCCTTTTACCTTCTTATTGACGATGAAATACAGAAATTGCATCGGAATTAAATACAAAAGGCACAATACCCACTTAAGTACAACAAGACTGACTCTTCTTACTGACTATGTTTTGAACCATTTCTGTGACACTAGTTATAGATTCCGATGCTTCACTCCCGTTTTACTGTATCCCTTGGTCCTTCTTATTGACGATGAAACACAAAAATAGCATCGGAATTAAATACAAAAGGCACAATGCCGACTTAAGTACAAGAAGACTGACTCTTCTTACTGACTATGATTTGAACCATTCCTGTGACACTAGTTATTGATTCCGATGCTTCACTCCAGGTTTAGTGTATCCCTTAGACCTCCTTATTGACGAAGACACACAGAAATTGCATCGGAATTAAATACAAAAGGCACAATGCCGACATAAGTACAAGAAGACTGACTGTTCTTTCTGACTATGTTTAGAACCGTTCCTGGGACATTAGTTATAGATTCCGGTGCTTCACTTCACGTTTACCGTATCCCTTGTACCTTCTTATTGACGATGAAACACAGAAATTGCATCGTAATTAAATACAAAAGGCACATTGCCGACTTAAGTACAAGAATACTGACTCTTCTTACTGACGATGTTTGAAACATCCCTGTGTCACTAGTTATAGATTCCGATGCTTCACTGCAGGTTTACTGTATCCCTTGGACCTTCTTATTGACGATGAAACACAGAAATTGCATCGGAATTAAATACAAAAGGCACAATGAAGACTTAAGTACAAAAAGACTGACTCATCCCACTGTCTATAATTTGAACCATTCCTGTGACACTAGTTATAGATTCCGATGCTTCATTCCAGGTTTAGTGTATCCCTTGGACCTTCTTATTGACGATGAAACACAGAAATAGCATCGGAATTAAATACAAAAGGCACAATGCCGACTTAAGTACAAGAATACTGACTCTTCTTACTGACTATGTTTTGAACCATTCCTGTGACACTAGTTATAGATTCTGATGCTTCACTTCAGGTTTACTGTATCCCTTAGACCTTCTTATTGACGATGAAACACAGAAATTGCATCGGAATTAAATACAAAATGTACAATGCCGACATAAGTACAAGAAGACTGACTCTTCTCACTGACTATGTTTTGAACCATTCCTGTGACACTAGTTATAGATTCCGATGCTTCACTTCAGATTTACTGTATCCCTCTGACCTTCTTATTGACGATGAAACACAGAAATTGCATCGGAATTACATACAAAAGGCACAATGCCGACTTAAGTACAAGAATACTGACTCTTCTTACTGACTATGTTTTGAACCATACCTGTGACTCTAGTTATAGATTCTGATGCTTCACTTCAGGTTTACTGTATCCCTTGGACCTTCTTATTGACGATGAAACACAGAAATTGAATCGGAATTAAATACAAAAGGCACAATGCCGACTTAAGTACAAGAAGACTGACTCTTCTTGTTGACTATGTTTTGAACCATTCCTGTGACACTAGTTATAGATTCCGATGCCAGACTTCAGATTTACTGTATCCCTCTGACCTTCTTATTGACGATGAAACACTGAAATTGCATCGGAATTAAATATTAAAGGCACAATGCCGAATTAAGTACAAGAAGACTGACTCTACTTACTGTCGATGTTTTGAACCATTCCTGTGACAGCAGTTACAGATTCTGATGCTTCACTCCAGGTTTACTGAATCCCTTTTACCTTCTTATTGACGATGAAACACATAAATTGCATCGGAATTAAATAAAAAAGCACAATGGTGACTTAAGTACAAGAAGACTGACCCAACTTGCTGTCTATGTTTTGAACCATTCCTGTGACACTAGTTATAGATTCCGATGGTTCACTACAGGTTTACTATATCCCTTGGACCTTCTTATTGACGATGAAACACAGAAATTGCATAGGAAATAAATAGAAAAGCACAATGCCGACTTAAGTACAAATAGACTGTCTCCTCCTACTGTCTATTTTTGAACCATTCCTGTGACAATAGTTATAGATTCCGATGCTTCACTTCAGGTTTACTGTATCCCTCTTACCTTCTTATTGACGATGAAACACAGAAATTGCATCGGAATTATATACGAAAGGCACAATGTCGACTTAAGTACAAGAAGACTGACTCTT
This sequence comes from Schistocerca piceifrons, assembly GCF_021461385.2. Taxonomy (NCBI): domain Eukaryota; kingdom Metazoa; phylum Arthropoda; class Insecta; order Orthoptera; family Acrididae; genus Schistocerca; species Schistocerca piceifrons. Next base: position 632,927 of record NW_025727729.1, read on the forward strand.
CCCACTGTCTATGCTTTGAACCATTCCTGTTACACTAGTTTTAGATTCCGATGCTTCACTTCAGGTTTCCTGTATACCTTAAACCTTCTTATTGACGATGAAACACAGAAATTGCATCGGAATTAAATACAAAAGGCACAATGCCGACTTTAGTACAAGAAGACTGACTCTTCTTATTGACTATGTTTTGAACCATTCCTGTGACACTAGTTATAGATTCCGAAGCTTCACTCCCGGTTTACTGTATCCCTTGGACCTTCTAATTGACGATGAAACACAGAAATTGCATCGGAATTAAATACAAAATGCACAATGCCGACTTAAGTACAAGAAGACTGACTCATCTCACTGTCTATGATTTTAACCATTCCTGTGACACTAGTTATAGATTCCGATGTTTCACTTCAGGTTTACTGTATCCCTTGGACCTTCTTATTGACGATGAAACACAGAAATTACATCGGAATTAAATACAAAGGGCACAAAGCCGACTTAAGTACAAGAACACTGTCTCTTCTTACTTACTATGTTTTGAACCATTCCTGTGACACTAGTACTAGATTCTGATGCTTCACTTCAGATTTACTGTATCCCTCTGACCTTCTTATTGACGATGAAACACATAAATTGCATCGGAATTAAATAAAAAAGGCACAATGATGACTTAAGTACAAGAAGACTGAGCCAACTTACTGTCTATGTTTTGAATCATTCCTGTGACACTAGTTATAGATTCCGATGGTTCACTACAGGTTTACTATATCCCTTGGACCTTCTTATTGACGATGAAACACAGAAATTGCATAGGAAATATATAGTAAAGCACAATGCCGACTTAAGTACAAATAGACTGTCTCTTCCTACTGTCTATTTTTGAACCATTCCTGTGACAATAGTTATAGATTCCGATGCTTCACTTCAGGTTTACTGTATCCCTCTTACCTTCTTATTGACGATGAAACACAGAAATTGCATCGGAATTAAATACAAAAGGCACAAAGCCGACTTTAGTACAAGAAGACTGACTCTTCTTATTGACTATGTTTTGAACCATTCCTGTGACACTAGTCATAGATTCCGATGCTTCACTCCAGGTTTACTGTATCCCTTGGATCTTCTTATTGACGATGAAATACAGAAATTGCATCGGAATTAAATACAAAAGGCACAATGCCGACTTCAGTACAAGAAGACTGACTCTTCTTACAGACCATGTTTTGATTCATTCCTGTGACACTAGTTATAGATTCCGATGCTTCACTCCAGGTTTACTGTATCCCTTGGACCTTCTTATTGACGATGAAACACAGAAATTGCATCGGCATTAAATACAAAAGGCACAAAGCCGACTTAAGTACAAGAAGACTGACTCTTCTTACTGACTATGTTTTGAACCATTTCTGTGACACTAGTTACAGATTCCGAAGCTTCACTCCCGGTTCACTGTATCCCTTGGACCTGCTAATTGACGATGAAACACAGAAATTGCATCGGAATTAAATACAAAATGCACAATGCCGACTTAAGTACAAGAAGACTGACTCATCCCACTGTCTATGATTTTAACCATTCCTGTGACACTAGTTATAGATTCCGATGCTTCACTTCAGGTTAACTGTATCCCTGAGATCTTCTTATTGACGATGAAACACAGAAATTGCTTTGGAATTAAATACTAAATGCACAATGCCGACATATGTACAAGAAGACTGACTCTTCTCACTGACTATGTTTTGAACCATTCCTGTGACACTAGTTATAGATTCCGATGCTTCACTTCAGATTTACTGTATCCCTCTGACCTTCTTATTGACGATGAAACACAGAAATTGAATCGGAATTAAATACTAAAGGCACAATGCCGAATTAAGTACAAGAAGACTGTCTCTTCTTACTGTCGATGTCTTGAACCATTCCTGTGACACTAGTTATAGATTCCGATGCTTCACTCCAGGTTTACTGTATCCCTTGGACCTTCTTATTGACGATGAAACACAGAAATTGCATCGGAATTAAATAAAAAAGGCACAATGCCGACTTATGTACAAGAAGACTGATTCTTCTTAGTGTCTATGTTTTGAACCATTCCTGTGACACTAGTTATAGATGCCGATGCATCACTCCAGGTTTACTATATCCCTTGGACCTTCTTATTGACGACGATACACAGAAATTGCATCGGAGGTAAATAGAAAAGGCACGATGCCGACTTAGTTACAAGAAGACTGATTCTTCTTATTGACTATGCTTTGAACCATTTCTGTGACACTAGTTATAGACTCTGATGCTTCACTTCAGGTTTACTGTATCTCTTGGACCTTCTTATTGAAGATGAAACTCAGAAATATGCATCGGAATTAAATACAAAATGCACATTGCCGACTTAAGTACAAGAATACTGACTCTTCTTATTGCCTATGTTTTGAACCATCCCTGTGACACTAGTCATAGATTCCGATGCTTCACTCCAGGTTTACTGTATCCCTCGGACCTTCTTACTGACGATGAAACACAGAAATTGCATCGGAAATAAATACAAAACGCACAATGCCGACTTTAGTACAAGATAACTGACTCTTCTTACTGACTATGTTTGAACCATTTCTGTGACACTAGTTACAGATTCCGAAGCTTCACTCACGGTTTACTGTATCCCTTGGACCTTCTAGTTGACGATGAAACACAGAAATTGCATCGGAATTAAATACAAAATGCACAATGCCGACTTAAGTACAAGAAGTCTGACTCATCCCACTGTCTATGATTTTAACCATTCCTGTGACACTAGTTATAGATTCCGATGTTTCACTTCAGGTTTACTGTATCCCTTGGACTTTCTTATTGACGATGAAACACAGAAATTGCATCGGAATTAAATACAAAATGCACAATGCCGACTTAAGTACAAGAAGACTGACTCATCCCACTGTCTATGATTTTAACCATTCCTGTGACACTAGTTATAGATTCCGATGCTTCACTTCAGGTTAACTGTATCCCTGAGATCTTCTTATTGACGATGAAACACAGAAATTGCTTTGGAATTAAATACAAAATGCACAATGCCGACATATGTACAAGAAGACTGACTCTTCTCACTGACTATGTTTTGAACCATTCCTGTGACACTAGTTATAGATTCCGATGCTTCACTTCAGATTTACTGTATCCCTCTGACCTTCTTATTGACGATGAAACACAGAAATTGAATCGGAATTAAATACTAAAGGCACAATGCCGAATTAAGTACAAGAAGACTGTCTCTTCTTACTGTCGATGTCTTGAACCATTCCTGTGACACTAGTTATAGATTCCGATGCTTCACTCCAGGTTTACTGTATCCCTTGGACCTTCTTATTGACGATGAAACACAGAAATTGCATCGGAATTAAATAAAAAAGGCACAATGCCGACTTATGTACAAGAAGACTGATTCTTCTTAGTGTCTATGTTTTGAACCATTCCTGTGACACTAGTTATAGATGCCGATGCATCACTCCAGGTTTACTATATCCCTTGGACCTTCTTATTGACGACGATACACAGAAATTGCATCGGAGGTAAATAGAAAAGGCACGATGCCGACTTAGTTACAAGAAGACTGATTCTTCTTATTGACTATGCTTTGAACCATTTCTGTGACACTAGTTATAGACTCTGATGCTTCACTTCAGGTTTACTGTATCTCTTGGACCTTCTTATTGAAGATGAAACTCAGAAATATGCATCGGAATTAAATACAAAATGCACATTGCCGACTTAAGTACAAGAATACTGACTCTTCTTATTGCCTATGTTTTGAACCATCCCTGTGACACTAGTCATAGATTCCGATGCTTCACTCCAGGTTTACTGTATCCCTCGGACCTTCTTACTGACGATGAAACACAGAAATTGCATCGGAAATAAATACAAAACGCACAATGCCGACTTTAGTACAAGATAACTGACTCTTCTTACTGACTATGTTTGAACCATTTCTGTGACACTAGTTACAGATTCCGAAGCTTCACTCACGGTTTACTGTATCCCTTGGACCTTCTAGTTGACGATGAAACACAGAAATTGCATCGGAATTAAATACAAAATGCACAATGCCGACTTAAGTACAAGAAGTCTGACTCATCCCACTGTCTATGATTTTAACCATTCCTGTGACACTAGTTATAGATTCCGATGTTTCACTTCAGGTTTACTGTATCCCTTGGACTTTCTTATTGACGATGAAACACAGAAATTGCATCGGAATTAAATACAAAATGCACAATGCCGACTTAAGTACAAGAAGACTGACTCATCCCACTGTCTATGATTTTAACCATTCCTGTGACACTAGTTATAGATTCCGATGCTTCACTTCAGGTTAACTGTATCCCTGAGATCTTCTTATTGACGATGAAACACAGAAATTGCTTTGGAATTAAATACAAAATGCACAATGCCGACATATGTACAAGAAGACTGACTCTTCTCACTGACTATGTTTTGAACCATTCCTGTGACACTAGTTATAGATTCCGATGCTTCACTTCAGATTTACTGTATCCCTCTGACCTTCTTATTGACGATGAAACACAGAAATTGAATCGGAATTAAATACTAAAGGCACAATGCCGAATTAAGTACAAGAAGACTGACTCTTCTTACTGTCTATGTTTTGAACCATTCCTGTGACACTAGTTATAGATTCCGATGCTTCACTCCAGGTTTACTATATCCCTTGGACCTTCTTATTGAAGATGAAACACAGATATTGCATCGGAATTAAATACAAAAGGCACAATGCCGACTTTAGTACAAGAATACTGACTCTTCTTACTGTCAATGTTTTGAACCATCCCTGTGACACTAGTTATACATTCCGATGCTTCACTTCAGGTTTACTGTATCCCTTGGACCTTCTTATTGACGATGAAATACAGAAATTGCATCGGAATTAAATACAAAAGGCCCAATACCCACTTAAGTACAACAAGACTGACTCTTCTTACTGACTATGTTTTGAACCATTCCTGTGACACTAGTTATTGAATCCGATGCTTCACTCCAGGTTTACTGTATCCCTTAGACCTCCTTATTGACGAAGAAACACTAAATTGCATCGGAATTAAATACAAAAGGCACAATGCCGACTTAAGTACAAGAATACTGACTCTTCTTACTGACTATGTTTTGAACCATTCCTGTGACACTAGTTATAGATTCTGCTGCTTCACTTCAGGTTTACTGTATCCCTTAGACCTTCGTATTGACGATGAAACACAGAAATTGCATCGGACTTAAATACAAAATGCACAATGCCGACATAAGTACAAGAAGACTGACTCTTCTCACTGACTATGTTGTGAACCATTCCTGTGACACTAGTTATAGATTCCGATGCTTCACTTCAGATTTACTGTATCCCTCTGACCTTCTTATTGACGATGAAACACAGAAATTGAATCGGAATTAAATACTAAAGGCACAATGCCGAATTAAGTACAAGAATACTGACTCTTCTTACTGTCTATGTTTTGAACCATCCCTGTGACACTAGTTATAGATTCCGATGATTCACTCCAGGTTTACTATATCCCTTGGACCTTCTTATTGACGATGAAACACAGAAATTGCATCGGCGTTAAATAGAAAAGGCACAATGCCGATTTAAGTACAAAAAGACTGACACATCCTACTGTCTATGTTTTGAACCATTCCTGTGACACTAGTAATAGATTCCGATGCTTCACTTCAGGTTTACTGCATCCCTCTGACATTCTTATTGACGATGAAACACAGATATTGCATCGGAATTAAATACAAAAGGCACAATGCCGACTTAAGTACAAGAAGACTGACTCATCCCACTGTCTATGATTTGAACCATTCCTGTGACACTAGTTATCGAATCCGATGCTTCACATCAGGTTTACTGTATCCCGTGGACCTTCTTATTGACGATGAAACACAGAAATTGCATCGGAATTAAATACAAAAGGCACAATGCCGACTTAAGTACAAGAAGACTGACTCTTCTTGCTGACTATGTTTTGAAATATTCCTGTGACACTAGTTATAGATTCCGATGCTAGACTTCAGATTTACTGTATCCCTCTGAAATTCTTATTGACGATGAAACACTGAAATTGCATCGGAATTAAATACTAAAGGCACAATGCCGAATTAAGTACAAGAATACTGACTCTTCTTACTGTCGTGTTTTGAACCATTCCTGTGACACTAGTTATAGATTCCGATGCTTCACTCCAGGTTTACTGTATCCCTTCGACCTTCTTATTGACGATGACACAAAGAAATTGCATCGGAATTAAATAAAAAAGGCACAATGCCGACTTTAGTACAAGAAGACTGACTCTTCTTACTGTCTATGATTTGAACCATTCCTGTGACACTAGTTATAGATTCCGATGCTTCACTTCAGGTTTACTGTATCCCTCTGCCCTTCTTATTGACGATGAAACGCAGAAATTGCAACGGAACTAAATACAAATGGCACAATGCCGACTTAAGTACAAGAAGACTGACTCATCTACTGCCTATGTTTAGAACCATTCCTGTGACATTAGTTATAGATTTCGATGCTTCACTTCAGGTTTACTGTATCCCTTGGACCTTCTAATGGATGATGAAACACAGAAAGTGCATCCGAATTAAATACAAAAGGCACAATGCCGACTTAAGTACAAGAATACTGACTCTTCTTACTGACTATGCTTTGAACCATTCCAGTGACACTAGTTATAGATTCCGATGCTTCACTTCAGGTTTACTGTATCCGTTGGACCTTCTTATTGACGATGAAACACAGCAATTGCATCGGAATTAAATAGAATTGGCACAATACCGACTTAAGTACAAGAAGACTGACTCTGCCTACTGTCTATGTTTTCAACCCTTCCTGTGACACTAGTTACAGATTCCGATTCTTCACTTCAGGTTTACTGTATCGCTCTCCCCTTCTTATTGACGATGAAACACAGAAATTGCAACGGAATTAAATACAAATGGCACACTGCCGACTTAAGTACAAGAAGACTGACTCTTCTTCTGTCTATGTTTTGAACCATTCCTGAGACACTAGTTATAGATTCCGATGCTTCACTTCAGGTCTACTGTATCCCACTGACGTTCTTATTGACGATGAAACACAGAAATAGCATGGGAAATAAATCCAAAGGGCACAAGGCCGACCTAAGTGCAAGAAGACTGACTCTTCTTTCTGACTATGTTTTGAACGTATGCTGTGACACTAGTTATAGTTTCTGATGCTTCACTTCAGGTTTACTGTATCCTTTGGACCTTCTTATTGGCGATGAAACACAGATTTTGCATCGCAATTAAATTCCAAAGGCACAACGCCGACTTAAGTACAACAAGACTGACTCATCTTACTGTCTATGTTTTGAACCATTCCTGTGACACTAGTTATAGATTCCGATGCTTCACTCCAGGTTTACTGTATCCCTTAGACCTTCTTATTGACGATTAAACACAGAAATTGCATCGGAATTAAATACAAAAGGCACAATGCCGACTTAAGTACAAGATGACTGACTCTTCTTACTGACTATGTTTTGAACCATTCCTGTGACACTAGTTATAGATTCCGAAGCTTCACTTCGGATTTACTGTATCCCTCTGACGTTCTTATTGATGATGAAAAACAGATTTGCTTTGGAATTAATTACAAAAGGCACAATGCCGAATTAAGTACAAGAAGACTGACTCCTCTTACTGTCTATGTTTTGAACCATTCCTGTCACACCAGTTATAGATTCCGATGCTTCACTTCAGGTTTACTGTATCCCTTGGACCTTCTTGTTGACGATGAAACACAAAAATAGCATCTGAATTAAATACAAATTTCACAATGCCGACTTAAGTACAAGAAGACTGACTCTTCTTACTGACTATGTTTTGAACCTTTCCTGTGACACTAGTTATAGATTCCGATGCTTCACTCCAGGTTTACTATATCCCTTGGACCTTCTTATTGACGATGAAACACAGAAATTGCATCGGAATTAAATAGAATAAGGCACAATGCCGACATAAGTACAAGAAGACTGACTCTTCTTACTGTCTATGTTTTGAATCATTCCTGTGACACTAGTTATAAATTCCGATGCTTCACTTCAGGTTTACTGTACCCCTCTGAACTTTTTATTGACGATGAAACACAGAAATTGCATCGGAATTAAATACAAAAGGCACAATGCCGGATTAAGTACAAGACGACTGACTCTTCTTACTGTTGATGCTTTGAATCATTCCTGTGACACTAGTTATAGATTCCGATGCTTCACTACAGGTTTACTGTATCCCTTGGACCTTCTTATTGACGATGAAACACAGAAATGGCATCGGAGTTAAATAGAGAAGGCACAATGCCGACTTATGTACAAGAAGACTGTCTCTTCCTACTGTCTATGTTTGAAACCATTCCTGTGACACTAGTTATAGATTCCGATGCTTCACTTCAGGTTTACTGTATCCCTCTGACCTTCTTAATGACGATGAAACACAGAAATTGCATCGGAATTAAATACAAAATTCACAATGCCGTCTTAAGTACAAGAAGACTGTCTCTTCCCACTGTCTATGTTTTGAACCATTCCTGTTACACTAGTTATAGATTCCGACGCTTCACTTCAGGTTTACAGTATCCCTTGGACCTTCTTATTGACGATGAAACACTGAAATTGCATCGGAATTAAATACAAAAGGCACAATGCCGACTTATTTACAAGAGGACTGACTCTTCTTACTGACTATGATTTGAACCATTCCTGTGACACTAGTTATAGACTCTGATGCTTCACCTCAGGTTTACTGTGTCCCTTGGACCTTCTTATGGAAGATGAAACACAGAAATTGCATCGGAATTAAATACAAAAGGCACAATGCCGACTTAAGTACAAGAAACTGACTCTTCTTACTGTCTATGTTTTGAACCATCCCTGTGACACTAGTCATAGATTCCGATGCTTCACTCCAGGTTTACTGTATCCCTTGGACCTTCTTATTGAAGATGAAACACAGAAACTGCATCGGAATTAAATACAAAACGCACAATGCCGACTTTAGTACGAGAAGACTGACTCTTCTTGCTGACTATGTTTTGATTCATTCCTGTGACACTAGTTATAGATTCCGATGCTTCACTCCAGGTTTACTGTATCCATTTGGACCTTCCTATTGTCGATGAAACACAGATATTGCATCGGAATTAAATACAAAAGGCACAATGCCGACTTAAGTACAAGAGGACTGACTCTTCTTACTGACTATGTTTTAAACCATTTCTCTGACACTAGTTATAGATTCCGATGCTTCACTCCCGGTTTACTGTATCCCTTGGACCTTCTTGTTGACGATGAAACACAAAAATAGCATCGGAATTAAATACAAAAGGCACAATGCCGACTTAAGTCCAAGAAGACTGACTCTTCTTACTGACTATGTTTGAACCATTCCTGTGACACTGGTTATAGATTCCGATGCCTCACTCTAGGTTTACTCTATCCCGTGGGCCTCCTCATTGACGATGAAACACAGAAAATGCATCGCAATTAAATACAAAAGGCACAATGAGGAATTCAGTACAAGAAGACTGACTCTTCTTACTGACTGTGTTTTGAACCATTCCTGTGACACTAGTTATAGATTCTCATGCTTCACTTCGGGTTTACTGTATCCCTTAAACTTTCTTATTGACGATGAAACACAGAAATTGCATCGGAATTAAATACAAAATGCACAATGCCGACATAAGTACAAGAAGACTGACTCCTCTCACTGACTATGTTTTGAACCATTCCTGTGACACTAGGTATAGATTCCGATGCTTCACTTCAGATTTACTGTATCTCTCTGACCTTCCTATTGACGATGAAACATAGAAATTGAATCGGATTTAAATACTAAATGCACAATGCCGAATTAAGTACAATTCGACTGTCTCTTCTTACTGTCGTGTTTTGAACCATTCGTGTGACACTAGTTATAGATTTCGATGCTTCACTCCAGGTTTACTGTATCCCTTCGACCTTCTTATTGACGATGACACAAAGAAATTGCATCGGAATTAAATAAAAAAGGCACAATGCCGACTTTAGTACAAGAAGACTGACTCTTCTTACTGTCTATGATTTGAACCATTCCTGTGACACTAGTTACAGATTCCGATGCTTCACTTCAGGTTTACTGTATCCCTCTGCCTTTCTTATTGACGATGAAACGCAGATATTGCAACGGAACTAAATACAAATGGCACAATGCCGACTTAAGTACAAGAAGACTGACTCATCTACTGCCTATGTTTAGAACCATTCCTGTGACACTAGTTATAGATTTCGATGCTTCACTTCAGGTTACTGTATCCCTTGGACCTTCTTATGGAAGATGAAACACAGAAAGTGCATCCGAATTATATACAAAAGGCACAATGCCGACTTAAGTACAAGAATACTGACTCTTCTTACTGACTATGCTTTGAACCATTCCAGTGACACTAGTTATATATTCCGATGCTTCACTTCAGGTTTACTGTACCCTTGGAAATTCTTATTGACGATGAAACACAGCAATTGCATCGGAATTAAATAGAATAGGCACAATGCCGACTTAAGTACAAGAAGACTGACTCTGCCTACTGTCTATGTTTTCAACCCTTCCTGTGACACTAGTTACAGATTCCGATGCTTCACTTCAGGTTTACTGTATCGCTCTCCCCTTCTTATTGACGATGAAACACAGAAATTGCAACGGAATAAAATACAAATGGCACACAGCCGACTTAAGTACAAGAAGACTGACTCTTCTTCTGTCTATGTTTTGAACCATTCCTGAGACACTAGTTATACATTCCGATGCTTCACTTCAGGCCTACTGTATCCCACTGACGTTCTTATTGACGATGAAACACAGAAATAGCATCGGAACTAAATCCAAAAGGCACAAGGCCGACCTAAGTGCAAGAAGACTGACTCTTCTTACTGACTATGTTTTGAACGTTTCCTGTGACACTAGTTATAGATTCTGATGCTTCACTTCAGGTTTACTGTATCCCTTGGACCTTCTTATTGGCGATGAAACACAGATTTTGCATCGGAATTAAATTCCAAAGGCACAACGCCGACTTAAGTACAACAAGACTGACTCATCTTACTGTCTATGTTTTGAACTATTCCTGTGACACTAGTTATAGATTCCGATGCTTCACTCCAGGTTTACTGTATCCCTTAGACCTTCTTATTGACGATTAAACACAGAAATTGCATCGGAATTAAATACAAAAGGCACAATGCCGACTTAAGTACAAGATGACTGACTCTTCTTACTGACTATGATTTGAACCATTCCTGTGACACTAGTTATAGATTCCGATGCTTCACTTCAGGTTTACTGTATCCCTCTGACCTTCTTATTGACGATAAAACACAGAAATTACATCGGAATTAAATAGAAAAGGCACAATGTAGGCTTAAGTACAAGAAGACTGACTATTCTTACTGTCTATGTTTTGAACCATTCCTGTGACACTAGTTATAGATTCCGAAGCTTCACTTCAGATTTACTGTATCCCTCTGACGTTCTTATTGATGATGAAATACAGATATTGCTTTGGAATTAATTACAAAAGGCACAATGCCGAATTAAGTACAAGAAGACTGACTCCTCTTACTGTCTATGATTTGAACCATTCCTGTGACACTAGTTATAGATTCCGATGCTTCACTTCATTTTCACTGTATCCCTTGGACCTTCTTATTGACGTTGAAACACAGAAATTGCATCGGGATTAAACAGAAAAGGCACACTGCCGACTATATACAAGAAGACTGACTCTTCCTACTGTCTATGATTTGAACCATTCCTGTGACACTAGTTATAGATTCCGGTGCTTTACATCAGGATTACTGTATCCCTCTGCCCTTCTTATTGACGATGAAACACAGTAATTGTATCGGAATTAAACACAAAAGGCACAATGCCGACTTACGTTCGAGATGAGTGACTCTGCTTACTGTCTATGTTTTGAACCATTTCTGTGATACTAGTTATAGATTTCGATGCTTCACTTCAGGTTTTCTGTATCCCTTACTCCTTCTTATTGACGATGAAACACAGAAATTGCATCGGAATTAAATACAAAATGCACAATGCCGACTTAAATACAAGAAGACTGACTCTTCTTACTGTCTATGCTTTGAACCATTCCTGTGACACTAGTTATAGATTCCGATGCTTCACTCCAGGATTTACTGTATCCCTTGGACCTTCTTATTGACGATGAAACACAGAAATTGCATCGGAATTAAATACAAAAGGCACAATGCCGACTTAAGTACAAGAAGACTGACTCTTCTTACTGACTATGTTTTGAACCATTCCTGTGACACTAGTTATAGATTCCGATGCTTCACTTGAGATTTACTGTATCCCTCTGACCTTGGTATCTTCGATGAAACACAGATATTGCATCTGAATTAAATACAAAAGGCACAATGCCGACTTAAGTACAGGAAGACTGACTCATCTTACTGACTATGTTTTGAACCATTCCTGTGACACTAGTTATAGATTCCGATGCTTCACTTCAGGTTTACTGTATACCTTGGACCTTCCTATGGACGATGAGACACAGAAATCGCATCGGTATTAAATAGAAAGAGCACAATGCCTACTTAAGTACAAGAAGGCTGTCTCTTCCTACTCTCTATTCTTGAACCATTCCTGTGACACTAGTTTTTTTATTCCGATGCTTCACTTGAGGTTTACTGTATCCCTCGGAACTTCTTATGGACGATGAAACACAGAAATTGCATCGGAATGAAATACAAAAGACACAATGCCGACATAAGTACAAGAAGACTGACTCTTCTTACTGTCGATGTTTTGAACCATTCCTGTGACACTAGTTATATATTCCGATGCTTCACTACAGGTTTACTGTATCCCTTGGACCTTCTTATTGACAATGAAACACAGAAATTGCATAGGAATTAAATACAAAAGGCACAATGCCGACTTAAGTACGGGAAGACTGACTCTTCTTACTGACTATGCTTTGAACCATTCCTGTGACACTAGTTATAGATTCCGATGCTTCACTTCAGGTTTACTGTATCCCTTGGACCTTCCTATTGACGCTGAAACACGGAAATTGCATCGTAAATAAATACAAAAGGCACAATGCCGGCTTAAGTACAAGAAGACTGACTCTTCTTACTGACTTTACTTTAAACCATTCCTGTGACACTAGTTACAGATTCTGATGCTTCACTTCAGGTTTACTGTATCCCTTGGCCCTTCTTATTGACGAAGAAACACAGAAATTGCATCGGAATTAAATACTAAAGGCACAATGCCGAATTAAGTACAAGAAGACTGACTCTTCTTATTGTCGATGTTTTTGAACCATTCCTGTGACACTAGTTATAGATTCCGATGCTTCACTTCAGGTTTACTGCATCCCTCTGACCTTCGTATCTTCGATGAAACACAGACATTGCATCGGAATTAAATACAAAAGGCACAATGCCGACTTAAGTACAAGAAGACTGACTCTTCTTACTGACTAGGTTTTGGACCATTCCTGTGACACTAGTTATAGATTCCGATGTTTCAATTTAGGTTTACTGTATACCTTGGACCTTCCTATTGACAATGAGACACACAAATCGCATCGGTATCAAATAGAAAGAGTACAATGCCGACTTAAGTACAAGGAGGCTGACTCTTCCTACTCTCTATTTTTGAACCATTCCTGTGACACTAGTTTTTTTATTCCGATGCTTCACTTGAGGTTTACTGTATCCCTCGGAACTTCTTATGGACGATGAAACACAGAAATTGCATCGGAATGAAATACAAAAGTCACAATGCCGACATAAGTACAAAAAGACTGAATCTTCCAACTCCCTATGGTTTGAACTATTCCTCTGACACTAGTTATAGATTCCCATGCTTCACTTCAGGTTTACTGTATACCTCTGACCTTCTTATTGACAATGAAACACAGAAATTGCATCGGAATTAAATACAAAAGGCACAATGCCGAATTAAGTACAAGAAGACTGACTCTTGTTACTGTCGATGTTTTGAACCATTCCTGTGACACTAGTTATAGATTCCGATGCTTCACTACAGGTTTACTGTATCCCTTGGACCTTCTTATTGACAATGAAACACAGAAATTGCATAGGAATTATATAGAAAAGGCACAATGCCGACTTAAGTACAAGAAGACTGACGCCTCATCCTGTCCATGATTTGAACCGTTCCTGTTACACTAGTTATAGATTCCGATGCTTCACTTCAGGTTTAGTGTATCCCTCTGACCATCCTATTGACGATGAAACACAGAAATTGCATCGGAATTAAATACAAAAGGCACAATGCCGACTTAAGTACAACAAGACTGACTCTTCCCTCTGTCTATGTTTTGAACCATTCCTGTTACACTAGTTATAGATTCCGATGTCTCACTTCAGGTTTACTGTACCCCTTGCACCTTCTTATTGGCGATGAAACACAGAAATTGAATCGGAATTAAATACAAAAGGCACAATGCCGACTTATGTACAAGAAGACTGACTCTTCTTACTGACTATGGTTTGAACCATTCCTGAGACACTAGTTATAGACTCTGATGCTTCACTTCAGGTTTAATGTATCCCTTGGACCTTCTTATTGCAGATGAAACACAGAAATTGCATCGGAACTGAATACAAAATTCACAATGAGGACTTAAGTAAAAGAATACTGACTCTTCTTACTGTCTATGCTTTGAACCATCCCTGTGACACTAGTTACAGATTCCGATGCGTCACTCCAGGTTTACTGTATCCCTTGGACCTTCTTATTGACGATGAAACATAGAAATTGCATCGGAATTATATACAAAAGGCACAATGCCGACTTTAGTACAAGAAGACTGACTCTTCTTACTGACTGTGTTTTGAACCATTCCTGTGACACTAGTTATAGATTTCGATGCTTCACTTCAGATTTACTGTATCCCTCTGACGTTCTCATTGACGATGAAACACAGAAATTGCGTCGGAATTAAATATAAAAGGCACAATGCCGAATAAAGTACAAGAAGACTAACTCTTCTTACTGTCTATGTTTTGAACCATTCCTGTGACACTAGTTATAGATTCCGATGCTTCACTCTAGGTTTACTGTATCCCTTGGACCTTCTTATTGACGATGAAACACGGAAATTGCATCGGAATTAAATAAATAAATTGCCACAATGCCGACATAAGTACAAGAGGACTGACTCATCTTACTGTCTATGATTTGAACCATTCCTGTGACACTAGTTACAGATGCCGATGCTTCACTACAGGTTTACTGTATCCCTTGGACCTTCTCATTGACGATGAAACACAGAAATTGTATTGGAATTAAATAGAAACGGCACAATGCCGACTTAAGTACAAGAAGACTGACTCTTCTTACTGACTATGCTTTGAACCATTTATGTGACTCTAGTTAATGATTCCGATGCTTCACTTCAGGTTTACTGTATCCCTTGGACCTTCTTATTGACGATGATACACAGCAATTGCATCGGAATTAAATAGATAAGACACAATGCCGACTTAACTACAAGAAGACTGACTCTTCCTACTGTCAATGTTTTAAACCATTCCTGTGACACTAGTTTTTTTATTCCGATGCTTCACTTGAGGTTTACTGTATCCCTCGGAACTTCATATGGACGATGAAACACAGAAATTGCATCGGAATGAAATAGAAAAGACACAATGCCGACATAAGTACAAGAAGACTGGATCTTCCAACTCCCTATGATTTCAACCATTCCTCTGACACTAGTTATAGATTCCCATGCTTCACTTCAGGTTTACTGTATCCCTCTGACCTTCTTATTGACGATGAAACACAGAAATTGCATCGGAATTAAATAGAAAAGGCACAATACCGACTTAAGTACAAGAAGACTGATTCTTCTTACTGACTATGATTTGAACCATTCATGTGACACTAGTTATATGTGCAGGTGCTTCACTTCGAGTTTACTGTATCCCTTGGACCTTCCTATTTACGATGAAACACAGAAATTGCATCGTAAATAAATACAAAAGGCACAATGCCGGCTTAAGTACAAGAAGACTGACTCTTCTTACTGACTTTATTTTAAACCATTCCTGTGACACTAGTTACAGATTCTGATGCTTCACTTCAGGTTTACTGTATCCCTTGGACCTTCTTATTGACTATGAAACACAGAAATGGCATCGGAATTAAATACAAAAGGCACATTGCCGACTTAAGTACAAGAAGACTGACTCTTCTTATTGACTATGTTTTGAACCATTCCTGTGACACTAGGTATAGATTCCGATGCTTGACTTCAGATTTACTGTATCCCTCTGACCTTCTTATCGACGATGAAACACAGAAATTGCATCGGAATAAAATACTAAAGGCACAATGCCGAATTAAGTACAAAAAGACTGACTCTTCTTACTGTCGATGTTTTTGAACCATTCCTGTGACACTAGTTATAGACTCCGATGCTTCACTCCAGGTTTACTGTATCCCTTGGACCTTCTTATTGACGATGAAACACAGAAATTGTATCGGAATGAAATTAAAAAGGCACTATGCTGACTGAAGTACTAAAAGACTGACGCTACTAACTGTCTATGATTTGAACCATTCCTGTGACACTAGTTATAGATTCCGATTCTTCACTCCAGGTTTACTATATCCCTTGGACCTTCTTATTGGCGATGTAACACAGAAATTGCATAGGATTTAAATAGAAAAGGCACAATGCCGACTTAAGTACAAGAAGACTGACTCTTCCTACTGTCAATGTTTTGAACCATTCCTGTGACACTAGTTATAGATTCCGATGCTTCACTTCAGGTATACTGTATCCCTCTGGCCTTCTTATTGACGATGAAACACAGAAATTGCATCAGAATTAAATACGAAAGTCACAATGCCGACTTAAGTACAAGAAGACTGACGCTTCCCACTGTCTATGTTTTGAACCATTCCTGTTACACTAGTTATGGATTCCGATGCTTCACTTCAGGTTTACTGTATTACTTGGACCTTCTTATTGACGATGAAACACAGAAATTGCATCGGAATTAAATACAAAAGGCACAATGCCGACTTTAGTACAAGAAGACTGACTCTTCTTACTGACTATGATTCGATTCATTCCTGTGACACTAGCTATAGATTCCGATGTTTCACTCCAGGTTTACTCTATCCCTTTTACCTTCTTATTGACGATGAAACACAGAAATTGCATCGGAATTAAATACAAATGGCACAATGCCGACTTCAGTACAAGAGGACTGACTCTTCTTACTAACTATGTTTTGAAACATTCCTGTGACACTAGTTATAGATTCCGATGCTTCACTTCAGGTTTACTGTATCCCTTTTACCTTCTTATTGACGATGAAACACAGAAATTGCATCGGAATTAAATACAAAAGGCACAATGCCGGATTAAGTACAAGAAGACTGACTCTTCTTACTGTCTATGCTTTGAACCATTCATGTGACACTAGTTATATATTCCGATGCTTCACTCCAGGTTTACTGTATCCCTTGGACCTTCTTATTGACGATGAAACACAGAAATTGCATCGGAATTAAATACAAAAGGCACAATGCCGACTTTAATACAAGAAGACTGACTCTTCTTACTGACTGTGTTTTGAACCATTCCTGTGACACTAGTTATAGATTCCGATGCTTCACTTCAGATTTACTGTATCCCTCTGACGTTCTTATTGACGATGAAACACAGAAATTGCGTCGGAATTAAATACAAAAGGCACAATGCCGAATTAAGTACAAGAAGACTGACTCTTCTTACTCTCTATGTTTTGAACCATTCCTGTGACACTAGTTATAGATTCCGATGCTTCACTCAAGGTTTACTGTATCCCTTGGACCTTCTTATTGACGATGAAACACGGAAATTGCATCGGAATTAAATAAATAAATTGCCACAATGCCGACATAAGTACAAGAGGACTGACTCATCTTACTGTCTATGATTTGAACCATTCCTGTGACACTAGTTACAGATGCCGATGCTTCACTACAGGTTTACTGTATCCCTTGGACCTTCTCATTGACGATGAAACACAGAAATTGTATTGGAATTAAATAGAAACGGCACAATGCCGACTTAAGTACAAAAAGACTGACTCTTCTTACTGACTATGCTTTGAACCATTTATGTGACTCTAGTTAATGATTCCGATGCTTCACTTCAGGTTTACTGTATCCCTTGGACCTTCTTATTGACGATGATACACAGCAATTGCATCGGAATTAAATAGAAAAGACACAATGCCGAACTAAGTGCAAGAAGACTGACTCTTCATACTGTCTATGTTTTGAACCATTCCTGTGTCACTAGTTAAAGATTCCGATGCTTCACTCCAGGTTTACTGTATCCCTTGGACCTTTTTATTGATGACGAAACACAGAAATTGCATCGGAATTAAATACAAGAGGCACAATGCCGACTTAAGTTCAAGAAGACTGACTCTTCTTACTGACTATGTTTTGAACCATTCCTGTGACACTAGTTATAGATTCCGATGCTTCACTTCAGGTTTACTGTATCCCTCTGACCTTCTTATTGACGTTGAAACACAGAAATTGCATAGGAATTAAATAGAAAAGGCACAATGCCGACTTAACTACAAGAAGACTGACTCTTCCTACTGGCAATGTTTTGAATCATTCCAGTGACACTAGTTTTTTTATTCCGATGCTTCACTTGAGGTTTACTGTATCCCTCGGAACTTCATATGGACGATGAAACACAGAAATTGCATCGGAATGAAATACAAAAGACACAATGCCGACATAAGTACAAGAAGACTGAATCTTCCAACTCCCTATGATTTCAACCATTCCTCTGACACTAGTTATAGATTCCCATGCTTCACTTCAGGTTTACTGTATCCCTCTGACCTTCTTATTGACGATGATACACAGCAATTGCATCGGAACTAAATAGAAAAGACACAATGCCGACTTAAGTGGAAGAAGACTGACTCTTCCTACTGTCTATGTTTTGAACCATTCCTGTGTCACTAGTTAAAGATTCCGATGCTTCACTCCAGGTTTACTGTATCCCTTGGACCTTCTTATTGATGACGAAACACAGAAATTGCATCGGAATTAAATACAAGAGACACAATGCCGACATAAGTTCAAGAAGACTGACTCTTCCTACTGTCAATGTTTTGAACCATTCCTGTGACACTAGTTATAGATTCCGATGCTTCACTTCAGGTATACTGTATCCCTCTGACCTTCTTATTGGCGATGAAACCCAGAAATTGCATCGGAATTAAATACAAAAGGCACAATGCCGAATTAAGTACAAGAAGACTGATTCTTCTTACTGACTATGATTTGAACCATTCATGTGACACTAGTTATATGTGCAGGTGCTTCACTTCGAGTTTACTGTATCCCTTGGACCTTCCTATTTACGATGAAACACAGAAATTGCATCGTAAATAAATACAAAAGGCACAATGCCGGCTTAAGTACAAGAAGACTGACTCTTCTTACTGACTTTATTTTAAACCATTCCTGTGACACTAGTTACAGATTCTGATGCTTCACTTCAGGTTTACTGTATCCCTTGGACCTTCTTATTGACTATGAAACACAGAAATGGCATCGGAATTAAATACAAAAGGCACATTGCCGACTTAAGTACAAGAAGACTGACTCTTCTTATTGACTATGTTTTGAACCATTCCTGTGACACTAAGTATAGATTCCGATGCTTGACTTCAGATTTACTGTATCCCTCTGACCTTCTTATAGACGATGAAACACAGAAATTGCATCGGAATTAAATACTAAAGGCACAATGTCGAATTAAGTACAAAAAGACTGACTCTTCTTACTGTCGATGTTTTTGAACCATTCCTGTGACACTAGTTATAGATTCCGATGCTTCACTCCAGGTTTACTGTATCCCTTGGACCTTCTTATTGACGATGAAACACAGAAATTGTATCGGAATTAAATTAAAAAGGCACTATGCTGACTTAAGTACTAAAAGACTGACGCTACTAACTGTCTATGTTTTGAACCATTCCTGTGACACTAGTTATAGATTCCGATTCTTCACTCCAGGTTTACTATATCCCTTGGACCTTCTTATTGGCGATGTAACACAGAAATTGCATAGGAATTAAATAGAAAAGGCACAATGCCGACTTAAGTACAAGAAGACTGACTCTTCCTACTGTCAATGTTTTGAACCATTCCTGTGACACTAGTTATAGATTCCGATGCTTCACTTCAGGTATACTGTATCCCTCTGGCCTTCTTATTGACGATGAAACACAGAAATTGCATCGGAATTAAATACGAAAGTCACAATGCCGACTTAAGTACAAGAAGACTGACGCTTCCCACTGTCTATGTTTTGAACCATTCCTGTTACACTAGTTACGGATTCCGATGCTTCACTTCAGGTTTACTGTATTACTTGGACCTTCATATTGACGATTAAACACAGAAATTGCATCGGAATTAAATACAAAAGGCACAACGCCGACTTATGTATAAGAAGACTGATTCTTCTTACTGACTATGTTTGAACCATTCCTGTGACACAAGCTGTAGACTCTGATGCTTCACTTCAGGTTTACTGTATCCCTTGGTCCTTCTTATTGAAGATGAAACACAGAAATTGCATCGGAATTAAATACAAAAGGCACAATGCCGACTTTAGTACAAGAAGACTGACTCTTCTTACTGACTATGATTCGATTCATTCCTGTGACACTAGCTATAGATTCCGATGTTTCACTCCAGGTTTACTCTATCCCTTTTACCTTCTTATTGACGATGAAACACAGAAATTGCATCGGAATTAAATAAAAAAGGCACAATGCCGACTTAAGTACAAGAAGACTGACTCTTCCCACTGTCTATGTTTTGAACTATTAATGAGACACTAGTTATAGATTCCGATGCTTCACTTCAGGTTTACTGTATCCCTTGGACCTTCTTATTGACGATGAAACACAGAAATTGCATCGGAATTAAATACAAAAGCACAATGCCGACTTAAGTACAAGAAGAATGACTCTTCTTACTGACTATGCTTTGAACCATTCCCGTGACACTAGTTTTAGATTCCGATGCTTCACTTCAGGTTTACTGTATTCCTTGGACGTTCTTATTGACGATGAAACACAGCAATTGCATCGGAATTAAATAGAAAAAGCACAATGCCGACTTAAGTGCAAGAAGACTGACTCTTCCTACTGTCTATGTTTTGAACCAATCCTGTGTCACTAGTTATAGATTCCGATGCTTCATGCCAGGTTTACTGTATCCCTTGGACCTTCTTATTGACGATGAAACACAGAAATTGCATCGGAAATAAATACAAAAGGCACAATGCCGACTTAAGTACAAGAAGACTTACTCTTCTTACTGACTATGCTTTGAACAATGCCTGTGACACTAGTTATAGATTACGATGCTTCACTTCAGGTTTACTGTATCCCTCTGACCTTCTTATTGACGATGAAACACAGAAATTGCATCGGAATTAAATACAAAAGGCACAATGCCGACTTATGTACAAGATGACTGACGCTACTTACTGTCCATGTTTTGAACCATTCCTGTGACACTAGTTATAGATTCCAATGCTTCACTCCCGGTTTACTATATCCCTTGGACCTTCTTATTGACGATGAAACACAGAAATTGCATAGGAACTAAATAGAAAAGGCACAATGCCGACTTAAGTACAAGAAGACTGACTCTTCTTACTGTCTATGTTTTGAACCATCCCTGTGTCACTAGTTATAGATTCTGATGCTTCACTTCAGGTTTACTGTATCCCTCCGACCTTCATATTGACGATGAAACACAGAAATTGCATCGGAATTAAATACAAAAGTCACAATGCCGGCTTAAGTACAAGAAGACTGACTTTTCCCACTGTCTATGTTTTGAACCATTCCTGTTACACTAGTTATAGATTCCGATGCTTCACTTTAGGTTTACTGTATCCCTTGGACCTTCTTATTGACGATGAAACACAGAAATTACATCGGAATTAAATACAAAAGGCACAATGCCGACTTATGTACAAGAAGACTGACTCTTCCTACTGACCATGTTTTGAACCATTCCTGTGACACTAGTTATAGATTCCGATGCTTCACTTCAGGTTTACTGTATCCCTTGGACCTTCTTATTGCCGATGAAACACTGAAATTGCATCGGAATTAAATACAAAAGGCACAATTCCGACTTTTGTACAAGAAGACTGACTCTTCTTACTGACTATGCTTTGATTCATTCCTGTGACGCTAGTAATAGATTCCGATGCTTCACACCAGGTTTACTGTATCCCTTGGACCTTCTTATTGACGATGAAACATAGAAATTGCATCGGAATTAAATACAAAATTCACAAGGAAGACTTAAGTACAAGAAGACTGACTCTTCTTACTGACTATGTTTTAAACCATTATTGTGCTACTAGTTATAGATTCCGATGCTTCACTCCCGGTTTACTGTATCCCTTGGACCTTCTTATTAACGATGAAACACAAAAATTGCATCGGAATTAAATAGAAAAGGCACAATGCCGACTTAAGTGCAAGAAGACTGACTCTTCCTACTGTCTATGTTTTGAACCATTCCTGTTTCACTAGTTATAGATTCCGATGTTTCAATCCAGGTTTACTATATCCCTTGGACCGTCTTATTGACGATGAAACACAGAAATTGCATAGGAATTAAATAGAAAAGGCACAATGCCGACTTAAGTACAAGAAGACTGACTCTTCTTACTGACTATGTTTTGAACCATTCCTGTTACACTAGTTATAGATTCCGATGCTTCACTTCAGGTTTACTGAATCCCTTGGACCTTCTTATTGACGATGAAACATAGAAATTGCATCGGAATTAAATACAAAAGGCACAATGCCGACTTAAGTACAAGAAGAATGACTCTTCTTACTGTCGATGCTTTGAACCATTCCTGTGACACTAGTTATAGATTCCGATGCTTCACTCCAGGTTTACTGTATCCCTTGGACCTTCTTATTGACGATGAAACACAGAAATTGCATCGGAATTAAATAAAAAAGGCACAATGCTAACTTAAGTACAAGAAGACTGACGCTACTTACTGTCTATGTTTTGACCCATTCCTGTGACACTAGTTATAGATTCCGATGCTTCACTCCATTTTTACTATATCCCTTGGACCTTCTTATTGACGATGAAACATAGAAATTGGATAGGAAATAAATAGAAAAGGCACAATGCCGACTTATGTACAAGAAGACTGACTCTTCCTACTGTCCATGTTTTGAACCATTCCTGTGACTCTAGTTATAGATTCCGGTGCTTCAGTTCAGGTTTACTATAACCCTCTGACTTTCTTATTGACGATGAAACACAGAAATTGCATCGGAATTAAATACAAAAGTCACAATGAGAAACTTAAGTACAAGAAGACTGACTCTTCCCACTGTCTATGTTTTGAACCATTCCTGTTACACTAGTTATAGATTCCGATGCTTCACTTCAGGTTTACTGTATCCGTTGGACCTTCTTATTGACGATGAAACACGGAAATTGCATCGGAATTAAATACAAAAGACACAATGCCGACTTAAGTACAAGAAGACTGACTCTTCTTACTGACTATGTTTTGAACCATTCCTGTGACACTAGTTACAGATTCCGATGCTTCACTTCAGCGCTACTGTATCCCTCTGACCTTCTTATTGCCTATGAAACACAGAAATTGCATCGGAATTAAATGCAAAAGGCACAATGCGGGATTAAGTACACGAAGACTGACTCTTCTTACTGTCTATCTTTTGCACCATTCATGTGACACCAGTTATTGATTCCGATGCTTCACTCCAGGTTTACTGTATCCCTAGGACCTTCTTATTGACGATGAAACAGAGAAATTGCTTCGGAATTAAATACAAAAGGCACAATGGCGACTTACGTACAAGAAGACTGACTCTTCTTACTGGATACGTTTTGAACCATTCATGTGACACTAGTTATAGATTCCGGTGCTTCACTTCAGGTTTACTGTATCCCTTGGACCTTCGTAATGACGATGAAACACAGAAATTGCATCGGAAATAAATACAAAATGGACAATGCCGACTTAAGTACAAGAATACTGACTCTTCTTACTGACTATGTTTTGAACCATTCCTGTGACACTAGTTACAGATTCCGATGCTTCACTTCAGGTTTACTGTATCCCTTGGACATTCTTACTGACGATGAAACACTGCAATTCCATCGGAATAAATAGAGAAGGCACAATGCGGATTTAAGTACAAGACGACTGACTCTTCTTACTGTCTATGTGTTGAACCATTCCTGTGACACTAGTTATAGATTCCGATGCTTCACTTCAGGTTTACTGTATCCCATGGACCTTCTTATTGACGATGAAACACAGAAATTGCATCCGAATTAAATAAAAAAGGCACAATGCCGACATAAGTACAAGAAGACTGACTCTTCTTACTGACTATGTTTTGAACCATTCATGTGACACTAGTTATAGATTCCGGTGCTTCACTTCAGTTTTACTGTTTCCCTTGGACCTTCTTATTGACGATGAAACACAGGAATTGCATCGGAAATAAATACAAAAGGCACAATGCCGACTTAAGTACAAGAAGACTGACTCTTCTTACTGACTGTGTTTTGAACTATTCCTGTGACACTAGTTATAGATTCTGATGCTTCACTCCAGGTTTACTGTATCCCTTGGACCTTCTTATTGACGATGAAACACAGAAATTGAATCGGAATTAAATAAAAAAGGCACAACGCCGACTTAAGCACAAGAAGACTGACTCTTCTTACTGCCTATGTTTTGAACCATTCCTGTGACACTAGTTATAGATTCCGATGCTTCACTCCAGGTTTACTATATCCCTTGGACCTTCTTATTGACGATGAAACACAGAAATTGCATCGGAGTTAAATAGAAAAGGTACAATGCCTACTTAAGTACAAGAAGACTGACTCTTCCTACTGTCTATGCTTTGAATCATTCCTGTTTCACTAGTTATAGATTCCGATGTTTCAATCCAGGTTTACTATATCCCTTGGACCCTCTTATTGACGATGAAACACAGAAATTGCATATGAATTAAATAGAAAAGGCACAATGCCGACTTAACTACAAGATTATTGACTCCTCTGGCTGTCTATGTTTTGAACATCCCTGTGTCACTAGTTATAGATTCCGATGCTTCACTTCAGGTTTACTGTATCCCTTGGACCTTCTTATTGCCGATGAAACACTGAAATTGCATCGGAATTATATTCAAAGGGCACAATGTCGACTTTAGTACAAGAAGACTGACTCTTCTTACTGACTATGTTTTGAACCATTCCTGTTACACTAGTTATAGATTCCGATGCTTCACTTCAGGTTTACTGAATCCCTTGGACCTTCTTATTGACGATGTAACACTGAAATTGCATCGGAATTAAATACAAACGGCACAATGCCGACTTATGTCCAAGAAGACTGACTCTTCTTACTGACTATGTTTTGAACCATTCCTGTGGCACTAGCTATAGTCTCTGATGCTTCACTTCAGGTTTACTGTATCCCTTGGACCTTCTTATTGAAGATGAAACACAGAAATTGCATCGGAATTAAATACAAAAGGCACAATGCTGACTTAAGTACAAGAATACTGACTATTCCTACTGTCTATGTTTTGAACCATCCCTGTGACACTAGTTATGGATTCCGATGCTTCACTTTAGGTTTACTGTATCCCTTGGACCTTCTTATTGACGATGAAACACTGAAATTGCATCGGAATTAAATACAAAAGGCACAACGCCGACTTTAGTACAAGAAGACTCACACTTCTTACTGACTATGTTTTGATTAATTCCTGTGACACTACACTCCTGGAAATGGAAAAAAGAACACATCGACACCGGTGTGTCAGACCCACCATACTTGCTCCGGACACTGCGAGAGGGCTGTACAAGCAATGATCACACGCACGGCACAGCGGACACACCAGGAACCGCGGTGTTGGCCGTGGAATGGTGCTAGCTGCGCAGCATTTGTGCACCGCCGCCGTCAGTGTCAGCCCGTTTGCCGTGGCATACGGAGCTCCATCGCAGTCTTTAACACTGGTAGCATGCCGCGACAGCGTGGACGTGAACCGTATGTGCAGTTGACGGACTTTGAGCGAGGGCGTATAGTGGGCATGCGGGAGGCCGGGTGGACGTACCGCCGAATTGCTCAACACGTGGGGCGTGAGGTCTCCACAGTACATCGATGTTGTCGCCAGTTGTCGGCGGAGTGTGCACGTGCCCGTCGACCTGGGACTGGACCGCAGCGACGCACGGATGCACGCCAAGACCGTAGGATCCTACGCAGTGCCGTAGGGGACCGCACCGCCACTTCCCAGCAAATTAGGGACATTGTAGCTCCTGGGGTATCGGCGAGGACCATTCGCAACCGTCTCCATGAAGCTGGGCTACGGTCCCGCACACCGTTAGGCCGTCTTCCGCTCACGCCCCAACATCGTGCAGCCCGCCTCCAGTGGTGTCGCGACAGGCGTGAATGGAGGGACGAATGGAGACGTGTCGTCTTCAGCGATGAGAGTCGCTTCTGCCTTGGTGCCAATGATGGTCGTATGCGTGTTTAGCGCCGTGCAGGTGAGCGCCACAATCAGGGCTGCATATGACCGAGGCACACAGGGCCAACACCCGGCATCATGGTGTGGGGAGCGATCTCCTACACTGGCCGTACACCACTGGTGATCGTCGAGGGGACACTGAATAGTGCACGGTACATCCAAACCGTCATCGAACCCATCGTTCTACCATTCCTAGACCGGCAAGGGAACTTGCTGTTCCAACAGGACAATGCACGTCCGCATGTATCCCGTGCCACCCAACGTGCTCTAGAAGGTGTAAGTTAACTACCCTGGCCAGCAAGATCTCCGGATCTGTCCCCCATTGAGCATGTTTGGGACTGGATGAAGCGTCGTCTCACGCGGTCTGCACGTCCAGCACGAACGCTTGTCCAACTGTGGCGCCAGGTGGAAATGGCATGGCAAGCCGTTCCACAGGACTACATCCAGCATCTCTACGATCGTCTCCATGGGAGAATAGCAGCCTGCATTGCTGTGGAAGGTGGATATACACTGTACTAGTGCCGACATTGTGCATGCTCTGTTGCCTGTGTCTATGTGCCTGTGGTTCTGTCAGTGTGATCATGTGATGTATCTGACCCCAAGAATGTGTCAATAAAGTTTCCCCTTCCTGGGACAATGAATTCACGGTGTTCTTATTTCAATTTCCGAGAGTGTAGTTATAGATTCCGATGGTTCACTCCAGGTTTACTGTATCCCTTGGACCTTCTTATTGACGATGAAACATAGAAATTGCATCGGAATTAAATACAAAAGGCACAATGCCGACTTAAGTTCAAGAAGACTGACTCTTCTTACTGACTATGTTTTGAACCATTCCTGTAACACTAGTTATAGATTCCGATGCTTCACTTCAGGTTTACTGTATCCCTTGGACCTTCTTATTGACGAACACAGCAATTGCATCGGACTTAAATAGAAAAGGCACAATGCCGACTTAAGTGCAAGAAGACTGACTCTTCCTACTGTCTATGATTTGAACCATTCCTGTGTCACTAGTTATAGATTCCGATGCTTCACTCCAGGTTTACTGTATCCCTTGGAATTTCTTATTGACGATGAAACACGGAAATTTCATCGGAATTAAATACAAAAGGCACAATGCCGACTTAAGTACAAGAAGACTGACTCTTCTTACTGACTATGTTTTGAACCATTCCTGTGACACTAGTTATAGATTCCGTTGCTTCACTTCAGGTTTACTGTATCCCTCTGACCTTTTTATTAACGATGAAACACCGAAATTTCATCGGAATTTAATACAAAAGGCACAATGCCGAATTAAGTACAAGGAGACTGACTCTTCTTACTGTCTATGTTTTGAACCGTTCATGTGACACTAGTTATAGATTCCGATGCTTCACTCCATGTTTACTGTATCCCTTGGACCTTCTGATTGACGATGAAACACAGAAATTGCATCGGAATTAAATACTAAAGCCACAATGGCGACTTAAGTACAAGAAGTCTGACTCTTCTTACTGACTATGATTTTAACCATTCATGTGACACTAGTTATAGATTCCGGTGCCTCACTTCAGGTTTACTGTATCCCTTGGACCTTCTTATTGACGATGAAACACAGAAATTGCATCGGAAATAAATACAAAAGGCACAATGCCGACTTAAGTACAAGAAGACTGACTCTTCTTACTGACTATGTTTTGAACAATTCCTGTGACACTAGTTATAGATTCTGATGCTTCACTTCAGGTTTACAGTACCTCCTGGACCTTCGTATTGACGATGGAACACAGAAATTGCAACGGAATTAAATACAAAATGCACATTGCCGACTTAAGTACAAGAAGACTGACTCTTCTTACTGACTATGTTTTGAACCATTCCTGTGACACTAGTTATAGATTCCGATGCTTGACCTCAGATTTACTGTATACCTCTGACCTTCTTATTGACGATGAAACACAGAAATAGCATCGGAATTAAATACTAAAGGCACAATGCCGAATTAAGTACCAGAAGACTGACTCTTCTTACTGTCGATGTTTTGAACCATTCCTGTGACACTAGTTATAGATTCCGATGCTTCACTCCAGGTTTACTGTATCCCTTGGACCTTCTTATTGACGATGAAACACAGAAATTGCATCGGAATTAAATACAAAAGTCTCAATGAGAAACTTAAGTACAAGAAGACTGAGTCTTCCGACTGTCTATGTTTTGAACCATTCCTGTTACACTAGTTATAGATTCCGATGCTTCACTTCAGGTTTACTGTGTCCGTTGGACCTTCTTAATGACGATGAAACACAGAAATTGCATTGGAATTAAATACAAAAGGCACAATGCCGACTTATGTACAAGAAGACTGACTCTTCTTACTGACTATGTTTTGAACCATTTCTGTGACACTAGCTATAGACTCTGATGCTTCACTTCCGGTTTACTGTATCCCTTGGACCTTCTTATTGAGGATAATACACAGAAATTGCATCAGAATTAAATACAAAAGGCACAATGCCGACTTAAGTACAAGAAGACTGACTCTTCTTACTGACTATGTTTTGAACAATTCCTGTGACACTAGTTACAGATTCCGATGCTTCACTTCAGCGCTATTGTATCCCTCTGACCTTCTTATTGCCTATGAAACACAGAAATTGCTTCGGAATTAAATACAAAAGGCACAATGCCGGATTAAGTACACGAAGACTGACTCTTCTTACTGTCTATCTTTTGAACCATTCATGTGACACTAGTTATTGATTCCGATGCTTCACTCCAGGTTTACTGTATCCCTAGGACCTAATTATTGACGATGAAACACAGAAATTGCTTCGGAATTAAATACAAAAGGCACAATGGCGACTTACGTACAAGAAGACTGACTCTTCTTACTGGCTACGTTTTGAACCATTCATGTGACACTAGTTATAGATTCCGGTGCTTCACTTCAGGTTTACTGTATCCCTTGGACCTTCGTAATGACGATGAAACACAGAAATTGCATCGGAATTAAATACAAAAGGCACAATGCCGACTTAAGTACAAGAAGACTGACTCATCCTACTGACTATGTTTTGAACCATTCCTGTGACACTAGTTATAGATTCTGATGCTTCCCTTCAGGTTTACTGTTTCCCTTAGACCTTCTTATTGAGGATGAAACACAGAAATTGCATCGGAAATAAATACAAAATGGACAATGCCGACTTAAGTACAAGAATACTGACTCTTCTTACTGACTATGCTTTGAACCATTCCTGTGACACTAGTTACAAATTCCGATGCTTCACTTCAGGTTCACTGTATCCCTTGGACCTTCTTATTGACGATGAAACACAGCAATTGCATCGGAATTAAATAGAAAAAGCACAAAGCCGACATAAGTGCAAGAAGACTGACTCTTCCTACTGTCTATGTTTTGAACCATTCCTGTGTCACTAGTTATAGATTCCGATGCTCCATGCCAGGTTTACTGTATCCCTTGGACCTTCTTATTGACGATGAAACACAGAAATTGCATCGGAAATAAATACAAAAGGCACAATGCCGACTTAAGTACAAGAAGACTTACTCTTCTTACTGACTATGCTTTGAACAATGCCTGTGACACTAGTTATAGATTACGATGCCTCACTTCAGGTTTACTGTATCCCTCTGACCTTCTTATTGACGATGAAACACAGAAATTGCATCGGAATTAAATACAAAAGACACAATGCCGAATCAAGTACAAGAAGACAGACTCTTCTTAGTGTCTATGTTTTGAACCATTCCTGTGACACTAGTTATAGAATCCGATGCTTCACTCCAAATTTACTGTATCCCTTGGACCTTCTTATTGACGATGAAACACAGAAATTGCATCGGAAACAAATACAAAAGGCACAATACCAACTTAAGTACAAGAAGACAGACTCTTCTTACTGACTATGCTTTGATCCATTCCTGTGACACTAGTTATGGATACTGATGCTTCACTTCAGGTTTACTGTAACCCTTGGGCATTCTTATTGACGATGAAACACAGAAATTGAATCGGAATTAAAAACAAAAGGCACAATGCCGACTTAAGTACAAGAAGACTGACTCTTCTTAGTGACTATGATTTGAACCATTCCTGTGACACTAGTTATAGATTCCGATGCTTGACTTCAGATTTACTGTAACCCTTTGACCTTCTAATTGACGATGAAACACACAAATTGCATCGGAATTAAATACTAAAGGCACAATGCCGAATTAAGTACAAGAAGACTGACTCTCCTTACTGTCGATGATTCGTACCATTCCTGTGACACTAGTCATTGATTCCGATGCTTCACTCCAGGTTTACTGTATCCCTTGGACCTTCTTATTGACGATGAAACACAGGAAATGCATCGGAATTAAGGTCAAATGCACAATGCCGACTTATGTACAAGAAGACTGACGCTACTTACTGTCCATGTTTTGAACCATTCCTGTGACACTAGTTACAGATTCCAATGCTTCACTCCCGGTTTACTATATCCCTTGGACCTTCTTATTGACGATGAAACACAGAATTTGCATAGGAACTAAATAGAAAAGGCACAATGCCGACTTAAGTACAAGAAGACTGACTCTTCTTACTGTCTATGTTTTGAACCATCCCTGTGTCACTAGTTATAGATTCTGATGCTTCCCTTCAGGTTTACTGTATACCTCCGACCTTCTTATTGACGATGAAACACAGAAATTGCATCGGGATTAAATACAAAGGTCACAATGCCGGCTTAAGTACAAGAAGACTGACTTTTCCCACTGTCTATGTTTTGAACCATTCCTGTTTTACTAGTTATAGATTCCGATGCTTCACTTTAGGTTTACTGTATCCCTTGGACCTTCTTATTGACGATGAAACACAGAAATTACATCGGAATTAAATACAAAAGGCACAATGCCGACTTATGTACAAGAAGACTGACTCTTCTTACTGACTATGTTTTGAATTATTCCTGTGACACTAGTTATAGATTCCGATGCTTCACTTCAGGTTTACTGTATCCATTGGACCTTCTTATTGCCGATGAAACACTGAAATTGCATCGGAATTAAATACAAAAGGCACAATTCCGACTTTTGTACAATAAGACTGACTCTTCTTACTGACTATGTTTTTATTCATTCCTGTGACGCTAGTAATAGATTCCGATGCTTCACACCAGGTTTACTGTATCCCTTGGACCTTCTTATTGACGATGAAACATAGAAATTGCATCGGAATTAAATACAAAAGGCACAATGAGGACTTAAGTACAAGAAGACTGACTCTTCTTACTGACTATGTTTTAAACCATTTTTGTGCCACTAGTTATAGATTCCGATGCTTCACTCCCGGTTTACTGTATCCCTTGGACATTCTTATTAACGATGAAACACAAAAATTGCATCGGAATTAAATAGAAAAGGCACAATGCTGACTTAAGTGCAAGAAGACTGACTCTTCCTACTGTCTATGTTTTGAACCATTCCTGTTTCACTAGTTATAGATTCCGATGTTTCAATCCAGGTTTACTATATCCCTTGGACCCTCTTATTGACGATGAAACACAGAAATTGCATAGGAATTAAATAGAAAAGGCACAATGCCGACTTACGTACAAGATTATTGACTCCTCTTACTGTCTATGTTTTGAACATCCCTGTGACACTAGTTATAGATTCCGATGCTTCTCTTCAGGTTTACTGTATCCCTTGGACCTTCTTATTGTCGATGAAACACTGAAATTGCATCGGAATTATATACAAAGGGCACAATGTCGACTTTAGTACAAGAAGACTGACTCTTCTTACTGACTATGTTTTGAACCATTCCTGTTACACTAGTTATAGATTCCGATGCTTCACTTCAGGTTTACTGAATCCCTTGGACCTTCTTATTGACGATGTAACACTGAAATTGCATCGGAATTAAATACAAACGGCACAATGCCGACTTATGTCCAAGAAGACTGACTCTTCTTACTGACTATGTTTTGAACCATTCCTGTGACACTAGCTATAGACTCTGATGCTTCACTTCAGGTTTACTGTATCCCTTGGACCTTCTTATTGAAGAAGAAACACAGAAATTGCATCGGAATTAAATACAAAAGGCACAATGCTGACTTAAGTACAAGAATACTGACTCTTCTTACTGTCTATGTTTTGAACCATCCCTGTGACACTAGTTATGGATTCCGATGCTTCACTTTAGGTTTACTGTATCCCTTGGACCTTCTTATTGACGATGAAACACTAAAATTGCATCGGAATTAAATACAAAATGCACAACGCCGACTTTAGTACAAGAAGACTCACACTTCTTACTGACTATGTTTTGATTAATTCCTGTGACACTACACTCCTGGAAATGGGAAAAAGAACACATCGACACCGGTGTGTCAGACCCACCGTACTTGCTCCGGACACTGCGAGAGGGCTGTACAAGCAATGATCACACGCACGGCACAGCGGACACACCAGGAACCGCGGTGTTGGCCGTCGAATGGTGCTAGCTGCGCAGCATTTGTGCACCGCCGCCGTCAGTGTCAGCCCGTTTGCCGTGGCATACGGAGCTCCATCGCAGTCTTTAACACTGGTAGCATGCCGCAACAGCGTGGACGTGAACCGTATGTGCAGTTGACGGACTTTGAGCGAGGACGTATAGTGGGCATGCGGGAGGCCGGGTGGACGTACCGCCGAATTGCTCAACACGTGGGGCGTGAGGTCTCCACAGTACATCGATGTTGTCGCCAGTTGTCGGCGGAGTGTGCACGTGCCCGTCGACCTGGGACTGGACCGCAGCGACGCACGGATGCACGCCAAGACCGTAGGATCCTACGCAGTGCCGTAGGGGACCGCACCGCCACTTCCCAGCAAATTAGGGACACTGTAGCTCCTGGGGTATCGGCGAGGACCATTCGCAACCGTCTCCATGAAGCTGGGCTACGGTCCCGCACACCGTTAGGCCGTCTTCCGCTCACGCCCCAACATCGTGCAGCCCGCCTCCAGTGGTGTCGCGACAGGCGTGAATGGAGGGACGAATGGAGACGTGTCGTCTTCAGCGATGAGAGTCGCTTCTGCCTTGGTGCCAATGATGGTCGTATGCGTGTTTAGCGCCGTGCAGGTGAGCGCCACAATCAGGGCTGCATATGACCGAGGCACACAGGGCCAACACCCGGCATCATGGTGTGGGGAGCGATCTCCTACACTGGCCGTACACCACTGGTGATCGTCGAGGGGACACTGAATAGTGCACGGTACATCCAAACCGTCATCGAACCCATCGTTCTACCATTCCTAGACCGGCAAGGGAACTTGCTGTTCCAACAGGACAATGCACGTCCGCATGTATCCCGTGCCACCCAACGTGCTCTAGAAGGTGTAAGTTAACTACCCTGGCCAGCAAGATCTCCGGATCTGTCCCCCATTGAGCATGTTTGGGACTGGATGAAGCGTCGTCTCACGCGGTCTGCACGTCCAGCACGAACGCTTGTCCAACTGTGGCGCCAGGTGGAAATGGCATGGCAAGCCGTTCCACAGGACTACATCCAGCATCTCTACGATCGTCTCCATGGGAGAATAGCAGCCTGCATTGCTGTGAAAGGTGGATATACACTGTACTAGTGCAGACATTGTGCATGCTCTGTTGCCTGTGTCTATGTGCCTGTGGTTCTGTCAGTGTGATCATGTGATGTATCTGACCCCAAGAATGTGTCAATAAAGTTTCCCCTTCCTGGGACAATGAATTCACGGTGTTCTTATTTCAATTTCCAAGAGTGTAGTTATAGATTCCGATGGTTCACTCCAGGTTTACTGTATCCCCTGGACCTTCTTATTGACGATGAAACATAGAAATTGCATCGGAATTAAATACAAAAGGCACAATGCCGACTTAAGTACAAGAAGACTGACTCTTCTTACTGAATATGTTTTGAACCATTCCTGTAACACTAGTTATAGATTCCGATGCTTCACTTCAGGTTTACTGTATCCCTTGGACCTTCTTATTGACGATGAAACACAGCA
Source organism: Schistocerca piceifrons (assembly GCF_021461385.2). Lineage (NCBI taxonomy): Eukaryota > Metazoa > Arthropoda > Insecta > Orthoptera > Acrididae > Schistocerca > Schistocerca piceifrons. The sequence continues at coordinate 667,696 of NW_025727729.1, forward strand.
ATTACATCGGACTTAAATAGAAAAGGCACAATGCCGACTTAAGTGCAAGAAGACTGACTCTTCCTACTGTCTATGATTTGAACCATTCCTGTGTCACTAGTTATAGATTCCGATGCTTCACTCCAGGTTTACTGTATCCCTTGGAATTTCTTATTGACGATGAAACACGGAAATGTCATCGGAATTAAATACAAAAGGCACAATGCCGACTTAAGTACAAGAAGACTGACTCTTCTTACTGACTATGTTTTGAACCATTCCTGTGACACTAGTTATAGATTCCGTTGCTTCACTTCAGGTTTACTGTATCCCTCTGACCTTTGTATTAACGATGAAACACCGAAATTTCATCGGAATTTAATACAAAAGGCACAATGCCGAATTAAGTACAAGGAGACTGACTCTTCTTACTGTCTATGATTTGAACCGTTCATGTGACACTAGTTATAGATTCCGATGCTTCACTCCAGGTTTACTGTATCCCTTGGACCTTCTGATTGACGATGAAACACAGAAATTGCATCGGAATTAAATACTAAAGCCACAATGGCGACTTAAGTACAAGAAGTCTGACTCTTCTTACTGACTATGATTTTAACAATTCATGTGACACTAGTTATAGATTCCGGTGCCTCACTTCAGGTTTACTGTATCCCTTGGACCTTCTTATTGACGATGAAACACAGAAATTGCATCGGAAATAAATACAAAAGGCACAATGCCGACTTAAGTACAAGAAGACTGACTCATCTTACTGACTATGTTTAGAACCATTCCTGTGACACTAGTTATAGATTCTGATGCTTCACTTCAGGTTTACAGTATTTCCTGGACCTTTTTATTGACGATGGAACACAGATATTGCAACGGAATTAAATACAAAATGCACATTGCCGACTTAAGTACAAGAAGACTGACTCTTCTTACTGACTATGTTTGAACCATTCCCTTTGACACTAGTTATAGATTCCGATGCTTGACTTCAGATTTACTGTATCCCTCTGACCTTCTTATTGACGATGAAACACAGAAATAGCATCGGAATTAAATACTAAAGGCACAATGCCGAATTAAGTACAAGAAGACTGACTCTTCTTACTGTCGAATTTTTGAACCATTCCTGTGACACTAGTTATAGATTCCGATGCTTCATTCCAGGTTTACTGTATCCCTTGGACCTTCTTATTGACGATGAAACACAGAAATTGCATCGGAATTAAATAAAAAAGGCACAATGCTAACTTAAGTACAAGAAGACTGACGCTACTTACTGTCTATGTTTTGACCCATTCCTGTGACACTAGTTATAGATTCCGATGCTTCACTCCATTTTTACTATATCCCTTGGACCTTCTTATTGACGATGAAACATAGAAATTGGATAGGAATTAAATAGAAAAGGCACAATGCCGACTGAAGTACAAGAAGACTGACTCTTCCTACCGTCCATGTTTTGAACCATTCCTGTGACACTAGTTATAGATTTCGGTGCTTCAGTTCAGGTTTACTATAACCCTCTGACCTTCTTATTGACGATGAAACACAGAAATTGAATCGGAATTAAATACAAAAGTCACAATGAGAAACTTAAGTACAAGAAGACTGACTCTTCCTACTGTCTATGTTTTGAACCATTCCTGTTACACTAGTTATAGATTCCGATGCTTCACTTCAGGTTTACTGTATCCGTTGGACCTTCTTATTGACGATGAAACACAGAAATTGCATCGGAAATTAATACAAAAGGCACAATGCCGACTTATGTACAAGAAGACTGACTCTTCTTACTGACTATGCTTTGAACCATTCCTGTGACACTAGCTATAGACTCTGATGCTTCACTTCCGGTTTACTGTATCCCTTGGACCTTCTTATTGAAGATTATACACAGAAATTGCATCAGAATTAAATACAAAAGGCACAATGCCGACTTACGTACAAGAAGACTGACTCTTCTTACTGACTATCTTTTGAACCATTCCTGTGACACTAGTTACTGATTCCGATGCTTCACTTCAGCGCTACTGTATCCCTCTGACCTTCTTATTGCCTATGAAACACAGAAATTGCATCGGAATTAAATACAAAAGGGACAATGCCGGATTAAGTACACGAGGACTGACTCTTCTTACTGTCTATCTTTTGAACCATTCAAGTGACACTAGTTATTGATTCCGATGCTTCACTCCAGGTTACTGTATCCCTAGGACCTTCTAATTGACGATGAAACACAGAAATTGCTTCGGAATTAAATACAAAAGGCAGAATGGCGACCTACGTACAAGAAGACTGACTCTTCTTACTGGCTACGTTTTGAACCATTCATGTGAAACTAGTTATAGATTCCGGTGCTTCACTTCAGGTTTACTGTATCCCTTGGACCTTCGTAATGACGATGAAACACAGAAATTGCATCGGAATTAAATACAAAAGGCACAATGCCGACTTAAGTACAAGAAGACTGACTCATCCTACTGACTATGTTTTGAACCATTCCTGTGACACTAGTTATAGATTCTGATGCTTCACTTCAGGTTTACTGTTTCCCTTAGACCTTCTTATTGAGGATGAAACACAGAAATTGCATCGGAAATAAATACAAAATGGACAATGCCGACTTAAGTACAAGAATACTGACTCTTCTTACTGACTATGCTTTGAACCATTCCTGTGACACTAGTTACAGATTCCGATGCTTCACTTCAGGTTTACTGTATCCCTTGGACCTTCTTATTGACGATGAAACACTGCAATTGCATCGGAATAAATAGAGAAGGCACAATGCCGACTTAAGTACAAGACGACTGACTCTTCTTACTGTCTATGAGTTGAACCATTCCTGTGACACTAGTTATAGATTCCGATGCTTCACTTCAGGATTACTGTATCCCATGGACCTTCTTATTGACGATGAAACACAGAAACTGCATCGGAAACAAATAAAAAAGGCACAATGCTGACATAAGTACAAGAAGACTGACTCTGCTTACTTTCTATGATTTGAACTATTCCTGTGACACTAGTTACAGATTCCGATGCTTCACTCCAGGTTTACTGTATCCCTTGGACCTACTTTTGACGATGAAACACAGAAATTGTTTCGAAATTAAGTACAAAAGGCACAAGGCTGACTTAAGTACAAGAAGAATGACTCTTCTTACTGTCTATGCTTTGAACCATTCCTGTAAGACCAGTTATAGATTCCGATGCTTCACTCGAGGTTTACCGTATACCTTGGACCTTCTTTTTGACGATGAAACACAGAAATTGCATCGGAATTAAATACAAAAGTACAATGCCGACATAAGTACAAGAACACTGACTCTTCTTACTGTCTATGCTTTGAACCATTCCTGTAAGACCAGTTATAGATTCCGATGCTTCACTCCAGGTTTACTGTATCCCTTGGACTTTTTTATTCACTACGAATCACAGAAATTGCATCGGAAATAATTAGAAAACTCACAATGCCGACTTAAGTACAAGAAGACTGACTCTTCTTACTGTCGATGTTTTGAACATTTCCTGTGACACTAGTTATAGATTCCGGTGCTTCAGTTCAGGTTTACTGTATCCCTTGGACCCTTTTATTGACGATGAAACACAGAAATTGAATCGGAATTAAATACAAAAGTCACAATGCCGACTTAAGTACAAGAAGACTGACTCTTCCCACTGTCTATGTTTTGAAGCATTCCTGTTACACTAGTTATAGATTCCGATGCTTCACTTCAGGTTTACTGTATCCGTTGGACCTTCTTATTGACGATGAAACACAGAAATTGCATCGGAATTAAATACAAAAGGCACAATGCCGACTTATGTACAAAAAGACTGACTCTTCTTACTGACTATGTTTTGAACCATTATTGTGACACTAGCTTTTAGACTCTGATGCTTCATTTCAGGTTTACTGTATCACTTGGACATTCTTATTGAAGATGAAACACAGAAATTGCATCGGAATTAAATACAAAAGGCACAATGCCGACTTAAATACAAGAAGACTGACTCTTCTTACTGTCTATGTTTTGAACCATCCCTGTGACACTAGTTATAGATTCCGATGCTTCACTCCAGTTTTACTGTATCCCTTGGACCATCTTATTGACGATGAAACACAGAAATTGCATCGGAATTAAATAGAAAAGGCACAATGCCGACTTAAGTGCAAGAAGACTGACTCTTCCTACTGTCTATGTTTTGAACCATTCCCGTGTCACTAGTTATAGTTTCCGATGCTTCACTCCAGGTTTACTGTATCCCTTGGACCTTCTTGTTGACGATGAAACAATGAAATTGCATCGGAATTAAATAAGAAAGGCACAATGCAGACTTAAGTACAAGAAGACTGACTCTTCTTACTGACTATGTTTTGAATCATTCCTGTGACACTAGTTATAGATTCCGATACTTCACTTCAGGTTTACTGTATCCCTCTGACCTTCTTACTGCCGATGAAAGAAGGAAATTGCATCGGAATTAAATACAAAAGGCACAATGCCGAATTAAGTACAAGAAGACTGTCTCTTCTTACTGTCTATGTTTTGAACCATTCATGTGACACTAGTTATAGATTCCGATGCTTCACTCCAGGTTTACTGTATCCCTTGGACCTTTTTATTGACGATGAAACACAGAAATTGCATCGGAATCAAACACAAAAGGCGCAATGGCGACTTAAGTACAAGAAGACTGAACTTTCTTACTGACTATGATTTGAACCATTCATGTGACACTAGTTATAGATTACGGTGCTTCACTTCAGGTTTACTGTATCCCTTGGACCTTCTTATTGACGATGAAACACAGAAATTGCAACGGAAATAAATGCAAAAGGCACAATGCCGACTTAAGTACAAGAAGACTGAACTTTCTTACTGACTATGATTTGAACCATTCATGTGACACTAGTTATAGATTACGGTGCTTCACTTCAGGTTTACTGTATCCCTTGGACCTTCTTATTGACGATGAAACACAGAAATTGCATCGGAATAAAATACAAAAGGCACAATGCCGACTTAAGTACAAGAAGACTGACTCTACTTACTGACTATGTTTCGAACCATTCCTGTGACCCTAGTTATAGATTCCGATGCTTGACGTCAGATTTACTGTATCCCTCTGACCTTCTTATTGACGATGAAACACAGAAATTGCATCGGAATTAAATAGTAAAGGCACAATGCCGAATTAAGTACAAGAAGACTGACTCTTCTTACTATCGATGTTTTGAACCATTCCTGTGACACTAGTTATAGATTCCGGTGCTTCAGTTCAGGTTTACTGTATCCCTTGGACCTTCTTATTGACGATGAAACACAGAAATTGCATCGGAGTTAAATACAAAAGTCACAATGCCGACTTAAGTACAAGAAGACTGACTCTTCTTACTGACTATGTTTTGAACCATCCCTGTGACACTAGTTATAGATTCCGATGCTTCACTTCAGGTTTACTGTATCCCTTGGACCTTCTTATTGACGATAAAATACTGAAATTGCTTCGGAATTAAATACAAAAGGCACAATGCCGTCTTTAGTACAAGAAGACTGACTCTTCTTACAGACTATGTTTTGATTCATTCCTATGACACTAGTTATAGATTCCGATGCTTCACTCCAGGTTTACTGTATCCCTTGGACCCTCTTATTGACGATGAAACACAGAAATTGCATCGGAATTACATACAAAATGCACAATGCAGACTTAAGTACAAGAAGACTGACTCTTCTTACTGACTATACTTTGAACCATTCCTGTGACACTAGTTATAGATTCTGATGCTTCACTTCAGGTTTACTGTATACCTTAGACGTTGTTATTGACGATGAAACACAGAAATTGCATCGGAAATAAATACAAAATGCACAATGCCGACTTAGGTACAAGAAGACTGACTCTTCTTACTGACTATGTTTTGAACCATTCCTGTGACACTAGTTATAGATTCCTATGCTTCACTTCAGATTTACTGTATCCCCCTGAACTTCTTATTGACGATGAAACACAGAAATTGCATGGGAAGTAAATACTAAAGGCACAATGCCGAATTAAGTGCAAGAAGACTGTCTCTTCTTACTGTCGATGTTTTGAACCATTCCTGTGACACTAGTTATAGATTCCGATGCTTCTCTCCAGGTTTACTGTATCGCTTGTACCTTCTTATTGACGATGAAACACAGAAATTGCATCGGAATTAAATAAAAAAGGCACAATGCCGACTTATGTACAAGAAGACAGACTCTTCTTACTGTCTATATTTTGAACCATTCCGGTGACATTAGTTAAAGATTCAGATGCTTCACTTCAGGTTTTCTGCATCCCTCTGACGTTCTTATTGACGATGAAACACAGAAATTGCATCGGAATTAAATACAAAAGGCACAATGCCAACTTAAGTACAAGAAGACTGACCCTTCCCACTGTCTATGTTTTGAACCATTCCTGTGACACAAGTTATAGATTCCGATGCTTCACTTCAGGTTTACTGTACCCCTTTGACCTTCTTATTGACGATGAAACACAGAAATTGCATCGGAATTGAATACAAAGGGCACAATGCCGACTTAAGTACAAGAAGACTGACTCTTCTTACTGACTATGTTTTGAACCATTCCTTTGACACTAGTTATAGACTCTGATGCTTCACTTCAGGTTTTCTGTATCCCTTGGACCATCTTATTAACGATGAAACACAGAAATTGCATCGGAATTAAATACAAACGGCACAATGCCGACTTAAGTACAATAAGACTGACTCTTCGTACTGTCTAAGCTTTGAACCATTCCTGTGACACTAGTTATATATTCCGATGCTTCACTTCAGGTTTACGTTATCCCTTGGACCCTCTTATTGACGATGAAACACAGCAATTGCATCGGAATTAAATAGAAAAGGCACAATGCCGACTTAAGTACAAGAAGACTGACTCTTCCTACTGTCTATGTTTTGAACCATTCCTGTGACACTAGTTATAGATTCCGATGCTTCACTTCAGGTTTACTGTATCCCTCTGCCCTTCTTATTGACAATGAAACACAGAAATTGCAACTGAATTAAATACAAATGGCACAATGCCGACTTAAGTACAAGAAGACCGACTCTTCTTCTGTCTATGTTTGAACCATTCCTGTGACACTAGTTATAGATTTCGATGCTTCACTTCAGGTTTACTGTATCCCTTGGACCTTCTTATTGACGATGAAACACAGAAATTGCAACGGCATTAAATTCAAAAGGCACAATGCCGACTTAAGAACAAGAAGACTGACTCTTCTTACTGACTATTATTTGAACAATTATTGTGACACTAGTTATAGATTCCGATGCTTCACTCCAGGTTTACTGTATCCCTTGGACCTTTTTATTCACTACGAAACACAGAAATTGCATCGGAAATAATTAGAAAACTCACAATGCCGACTTAAGTACAAGAAAACTGACTCTTCTTACTGTCGATGTTTTGAACATTTCCTGTGACACTAGTTATAGATTCCGGTGTTTCAGTTCAGGTTTACTGTATCCCTTGGACCCTCTTATTGACGATGAAACACAGAAATTACATCGGAATTAAATAAAAAAGTCACAATGCCGACTTAAGTACAAGAAGACTGACTCTTCCCACTGTCTATCTTTTGAAGCATTCCTGTTACACTAGTTATAGATTCCGATGCTTCACTTCAGGTTTACTGTATCCGTTGGACCTTCTTATTGACGATGAAACACAGAAATTGCATCGGAATTAAATACAAAAGGCACAATGCCGACTTATGTACAAAAAGACTGACTCTTCTTACTGACTATGTTTTGAACCATTATTGTGACACTAGCTTTTAGACTCTGATGCTTCATTTCTGGTTTACTGTATCACTTGGACCTTCTTATTGAAGATGAAACACAGAAATTGCATCGGAATTAAATACAAAAGGCACAATGCCGACTTAAATACAAGAAGACTGACTCTTCTTGCTGTCTATGTTTTGAACCATCCCTGTGACACTAGTTATAGATTCCGATGCTTCACTTCAGGTTTACTGTATCCCTTGGACCTTCTTATTGACGATAAAATACTGAAATTGCTTCGGAATTAAATACAAAAGGCACAATGCCGTCTTTAGTACAAGAAGACTGACTCTTCTTACAGACTATGTTTTGATTCATTCCTATGACACTAGTTATAGATTCCGATGCTTCACTCCAGGCTTACTGTATCCCTTGGACCCTCTTATTGACGATGAAACACAGAAATTGCATCGGAATTAAATACAAAAGGCTCAATGCAGACTTAAGTACAAGAAGACTGACTCTTCTTACTGTCTATGTTTTGAACCATCCCTGTGACACTAGTTATAGATTCTGATGCTTCACTCCAGGTTTACTGTATCCCTTGGACCATCTTATTGACGATGAAACACAGAAATTGCATCGGAATTAAATAGAAAAGGCACAATGCCGACTTAAGTGCAAGAAGACTGACTCTTCCTACTGTCAATGTTTTGAACCATTCCCGTGTCACTAGTTATAGTTTCCGATGCTTCACTCCAGGTTTACTGTATCCCTTGGACCTTCTTATTGACGATGAAACAATGAAATTGCATCGGAATTAAATAAGAAAGGCACAATGCCGACTTAAGTACAAGAAGACTGACTCTTCTTACTGACTATGTTTTGAATCATTCCTGTGACACTAGTTATAGATTCCGATGCTTCACTTCAGGTTTACTGTATCCCTCTGACCTTCTTATTGACGATGAAAGAAGGAAATTGCATCGGACTTAAATACAAAAGGCACAATGCCGAATTAAGTACAAGAAGACTGTCTCTTCTTACTGTCTATGTTTTGAACCATTCATGTGACACTAGTTATAGATTCCGATGCTTCACTCCAGGTTTACTGTATCCCTTGGACCTTTTTATTGACGATGAAACAGAGAAATTGCATCGGAATCAAATACAAAAGGCGCAATGGTGACTTAAGTACAAGAAGACTGACCTTTCTTACTGACTATGATTTGAACCATTCATGTGACACTAGTTATAGATTACGGTGCTTCACTTCAGGTTTACTGTATCCCTTGGACCTTCTTATTGACGATGAAACACAGAAATTGCATCGGAATTAAATACAAAAGTCACAATGCCGACTTAAGTACAAGAAGACTGACTCTTCCCACTGTCTATGCTTTGAAGCATTCCTGTTACACTAGTTATAGATTCCGATGCTTCACTTCAGGTTTACTGTATCCGTTGGACCTTCTTATTGACGATGAAACACAGAAATTGCAACGGAAATAAATGCAAACGGCACAATGCCGACTTAAGTACAAGAAGACTGACGCTTCTTACTGACTATGTTTTAACCATTCCTGTGACACTAGTTATAGATTCTGATGCTTCACTTCAGGTTTACCGTATCCATTGTACCTTCTTATTGACGATGAAACACAGAAATTGCATCGGAATTAAATACAAAAGGCACAATGCCGACTTAAGAACAAGAAGACTGACTCTTCTTACTGACTTTGCTTCGAACCATTCCTGTGACACTAGTTATAGATTCCGATGCTTGACTTCAGATTTACTGTATCCCTCTGACCTTCTTATTGACGATGAAACACAGAAATTGCATCGGAATTAAATACTAAAGGCACAATGCCGAATTAAGTACAAGAAGACTGACTCTTCTTACTATCGATGCTTTGAACCATTCCTGTGACACTAGTTATAGATTCCGGTGCTTCAGTTCAGGTTTACTGTATCCCTTGGACCTTCTTATTGACGATGAAACACAGAAATTGCATCGGAATTAAATACAAAAGTCACAATGCCGACTTAAGTACAAGAAGACTGACTCTTCCCACTGTCTATGCTTTGAAGCATTCCTGTTACACTAGTTATAGATTCCGATGCTTCACTTCAGGTTTACTGTATCCGTTGGACCTTCTTATTGACGATGAAACACAGAAATTGCATTGGAATTAAATACAAAAGGCACAATGCCGACTTATGTACAAAAAGACTGACACTTCTTACTGACTATGTTTTGAACCATTATTGTGACACTAGCTTTTAGACTCTGATGCTTCATTTCAGGTTTACTGTATCACTTGGACCTTCTTATTGAAGATGAAACACAGAAATTGCATCGGAATTAAATACAAAAGGCACAATGCCGACTTAAATACAAGAAAACTGACTCTTCTTACTGTCTATGTTTTGAACCATCCCTGTGACACTAGTTAGAGATTCCGATGCTTCACTTCAGGTTTACTGTATCCCTTGGACCTTCTTATTGACGATAAAATACTGAAATTGCTCCGGAATTAAATACAAAAGGCACAATGCCGTCTTTAGTACAAGAAGACTGACTCTTCTTACAGACTATGTTTGATTCGTTCCTATGACACTAGTTATAGATTCCGATGCTTCACTCCAGGTTTACTGTATCCCTTGGACCCTCTTATTGACGATGAAACACAGAAATTGCATCGGAATTAAATACAAAATGCACAATGCAGACTTAAGTACAAGAAGACTGACTCTTCTTACTGACTATACTTTGAACCATTCGTGTGACACTAGTTATAGATTCTGATGCTTCACTTCAGGTTTACTGTATACCTTAGACGTTGTTATTGACGATGAAACACAGAAATTGCATCGGAAATAAATACAAAATGCACAATGCCGACTTAGGTACAAGAAGACTGACTCTTCTTACTGACTATCTTTTGAACCATTCCTGTGACACTAGTTATAGATTCCTATGCTTCACTTCAGATTTACTGTATCCCCCTGAACTTCTTATTGACGATGAACAACAGAAATTGCATGGGAAGTAAATACTAAAGGCACAATGCCGAATTAAGTGCAAGAAGACTGTCTCTTCCTACTGTCGATGTTGTGAACCATTCCTGTGACACTAGTTATAGATTCCGATGCTTCTCTCCAGGTTTACTGTATCCCTTGTACCTACTTATTGACGATGAAACACTGAAATTGCATCGGAATTAATTAAAAAAGGCACAATGCCGACTTAAGTACAAGAAGACAGACTCTTCTTACTGTCTATATTTTGAACCATTCCGGTGACATTAGTTAAAGATTCAGATGCTTCACTTCAGGTTTTCTGCATCTCTCTGACGTTCTTATTGACGATGAAACACAGAAATTGCATCGGAATTAAATACAATAGGCACAATGCCAACTTAAGTACAAGAAGACTGACCCTTCCCACTGTCTAGGTTTTGAACCATTCCTTTGACACTAGTTATAGACTCTGATGCTTCACTTCATATTTTCTGTATCCCTTGGACCATCTTATAAACGATGCAACACAGAAATTGCATCGGAATTAAATACAAAAGGCACAATGCCAACTTAAGTACAAGAAGACTGACTCTTCTTAATGACTATGTTTTGAACCATTCCTTTGACACTAGTTATAGACTCTGATGCTTCACTTCAGGTTTTCTGTATCCCTTGGACCATCTTATAAACGATGAAACACAGAAATTGCATCGGAATTAAATACAAACGGCACAATGCCGACTTAAGTACAATAAGACTTACTCTTCCTACTGTCTATGCTTTGAACCATTCCTGTGACACTAGTTACAGATTCCGATGCTTCACTTCAGGATTACGTTATCCCTTGGACCCTCTTATTGACGATGAAACACAGCAATTGCATCAGAATTAAATAGAAAAGGCACAATGCTGACTTAAGTACAAGAAGACTGACTCTTTCTACTGTCTATGTTTTGAACCATTCCTGTGACACTAGTTATAGATTCCGATGCTTCACTTCAGGTTTACTGTATCCCTCTGCCCTTCTTATTGACAATGAAACACAGAATTTGCAACTGAATTAAATACAAATGGCACAATGCCGACTTAAGTACAAGAAGACCGACTCTTCTTCAGTCTATGTTTTGAACCATTCCTGTGAAACTAGTTATAGATTTCGATGCTTCACTTCAGGTTTACTGTATCCCTTGGACCTTCTTATTGACGATGAAACACAGAAATTGCATCGGAATTAAATACAAAAGGCACAATGCCGACTTATGTACAAAAAGACTGACTCTTCTTACTGACTATGTTTTGAACCATTATTGTGACACTAGCTTTTAGACTCTGATGCTTCATTTCTGGTTTACTGTATCACTTGGACCTTCTTATTGAAGATGAAACACAGAAATTGCATCGGAATTAAATACAAAAGGCACAATGCCGTCTTAAATACAAGAAGACTGACTCTTCTTACTGTCTATGTTTTGAACCATCCCTGTGACACTAGTTATAGATTCCGATGCTTCACTTCAGGTTTACTGTATCCCTTGGACCTTCTTATTGACGATAAAATACTGAAATTGCTTCGGAATTAAATACATAAGGCACAATGCCGTCTTTAGTACAAGAAGACTGACTCTTCTTACAGACTATGTTGTGATTCATTCCTATGACACTAGTTATAGATTCCGATGCTTCACTCCAGGTTTACTGTATCCCTTGGACCCTCTTATTGACGATGAAACACAGAAATTGCATCGGAATTAAATACAAAAGGCACAATGCCGACTTAAGTACAAGAAGACTGACTCTTCTTACTGTCTATGTTTTGAACCATCCCTGTGACACTAGTTATAGATTCTGATGCTTCACTCCAGGTTTACTGTATCCCTTGGACCATCTTATTGACGATGAAACACAGAAATTGCATCGGAATTAAATAGAAAAGGCACAATGCCGACTTAAGTGCAAGAAGACTGACTCTTCCTACTGTCAATGCTTTGAACCATTCCCGTGTCACTAGTTATAGTTTCCGATGCCTCACTCCAGGTTTACTGTATCCCTTGGACCTTCTTATTGACGATGAAACAATGAAATTGCATCGGAATTAAATGAGAAAGGCACAATGCCGACTTAAGTACAAGAAGACTGACTCTTCTTACTGACTATGCTTTGAATCATTTCTGTGACACTAGTTATAGATTCCGATGCTTCACTTCAGGTTTACTGTATCCCTCTGACCTTCTTATTGACGATGAAAGAAGGAAATTGCATCGGAATTAAATACAAAAGGCACAATGCCGAATTAAGTACAAGAAGACTGTCTCTTCTTACTGTCTATGTTTTGAACCATTCATGTGACACTAGTTATAGATTACGGTGCTTCACTTCAGGTTTACTGTATCCCTTGGACCTTCTTATTGACGATGAAACACAGAAATTGCAACGGAAATAAATGCAAAAGGCACAATGCCGACTTAAGTACAAGAAGACTGACTCTTCTTATTGACTATGTTTTAACCATTCCTGTGACACTAGTTATAGATTCTGATGCTTCACTTCAGGTTTACCGTATCCATTGTACCTTCTTATTGACGATGAAACACAGAAATTGCATCGGAATTAAATACAAAAGGCACAATGCCGACTTAAGTACAAGAAGACTGACTCTTCTTACTGACTATGCTTCGAACCATTCCTGTGACACTAGTTATAGATTCCGACGCTTGACTTCAGATTTACTGTATCCCTCTGACCTTCTTATTGACGATGAAACACAGAAATTGCATCGGAATTAAATACTAAAGGCACAAAGCCGAATTAAGTACAAGAAGACTGACTCTTCTTACTATCGATGTTTTGAACCATTCCTGTGACACTAGTTATAGATTCCGGTGCTTCAGTTCTGGTTTACTGTATCCCTTGGACCTTCTTATTGACGATGAAACACAGAAATTGCATCGGAATTAAATACAAAAGTCACAATGCCGACTTAAGTACAAGAAGACTGACTCTTCCCACTGTCTATGCTTTGAAGCATTCCTGTTACACTAGTTATAGATTCCGATGCTTCACTTCAGGTTTACTGTATCCGTTGGACCTTCTTATTGACGATGAAACACAGAAATTGCATCGGAATTAAATACAAAAGGCACAATGCCGACTTATGTACAAAAAGACTGACACTTCTTACTGACTATGTTTTGAACCATTATTGTGACACTAGCTTTTAGACTCTGATGCTTCATTTCAGGTTTACTGTATCACTTGGACCTTCTTATTGAAGATGAAACACAGAAATTGCATCGGAATTAAATACAAAAGGCACAATGCCGACTTAAATACAAGAAAACTGACTCTTCTTACTGTCTATGTTTTGAACCATCCCTGTGACACTAGTTATAGATTTCGATGCTTCACTTCAGGTTTACTGTATCCCTTGGACCTTCTTATTGACGATAAAATACTGAAATTGCTCCGGAATTAAATACAAAAGGCACAATGCCGTCTTTAGTACTAGAAGACTGACTCTTCTTACAGACTATGTTTGATTCTTTCCTATGACACTAGTTATACATTCCGATGCTTCACTCCAGGTTTACTGTATCCCTTGGACCCTCTTATTGACGATGAAACATAGAAATTGCATCGGAATTAAATACAAAATGCACAATGCAGACTTAAGTACAAGAAGACTGACTCTTCTTACTGACTATTCTTTGAACCATTCGTGTGACACTAGTTATAGATTCTGATGCTTCACTTCAGGTTTACTGTATACCTTAGACGTTGTTATTGACGATGAAACACAGAAATTGCATCGGAAATAAATACAAAATGCACAATGCCGACTTAGGTACAAGAAGACTGACTCTTCTTACTGACTATGTTTTGAACCATTCCTGTGACACTAGTTATAGATTCCTATGCTTCACTTCAGATTTACTGTATCCCCCTGAACTTCTTATTGACGATGAACAAGAGAAATTGCATGGGAAGTAAATACTAAAGGCACAATGCCGAATTAAGTGCAAGAAGACTGTCTCTTCTTACTGTCGATGTTGTGAACCATTCCTGTGACACTATTTATAGATTCCGATGCTTCACTTCAGGTTTACGTTATCCCTTGGACCCTCTTATTGACGATGAAACACAGCAATTGCATCAGAATTAAATAGAAAAGGCACAATGCCGACTTAAGTACAAGAAGACTGACTCTTCCTACTGTCTATGTTTTGAACCATTCCTGTGACACTAGTTATAGATTCCGATGCTTCACTTCAGGTTTACTGTATCCCTCTGCCCTTCTTATTGACAATGAAACACAGAAATTGCAACTGAATTAAATACAAATGGCACAATGCCGACTTAAGTACAAGAAGACCGACTCTTCTTCTGTCTATGTTTTGTACCATTCCTGTGACACTAGTTATAGATTTCGATGCTTCACTTCAGGTTTACTGTATCCCTTGGACCTTCTTATTGACGATGAAACACAGAAATTGCATCGGAATTAAATTCAAAAGGCACAATGCCGACTTAAGAACAAGAAGACTTACTCTTCTTACTGACTATGCTATGACCATTCCTGTGACACTAGTTATAGATTCCGATGCTTCACTTCACGTTTACTGTATCCCTTGGACCTTCTTATTGAGGATGAAACACTGCAATTGCATCGGAATTAAATAGAAAAGGCACAATGCCGACTTAAGAACAAGAAGACTGACTCTTCTTACTGACTATGTTTTGAACCATTCCTGTGACACTAGTTATAGATTGCGATGCTTCACTTCAGGTTTACTGTATCCCTTGGACCTTCTTATTGACGATGAAACACAGAAATTGCATCGGAATTAAATACAAAAGGCACAATGCCGACTTAAGTACAAGAAGACTGACTCTTCTTACTGACTATGCTTTGAACCATTCCTGTGACACTAGTTATAGATTCCGATGCTTCACTTTAGGTTTACTGTATCCCTTGGACCTTCTTATTGACGATGAAACACAGCAATTGCATCGGAATTAAATAGAAAAGGCACAATGCAGACTTAAGTACAAGAAGACTGACTCTTCATACTGTCTATGCTTTGAACGATTCCTGTGACACTAGTTATAGATTCCGATGCTTCACTTCAGGTTTACTGTATCCCTCTGCCCTTCTTATTGACGATGAAACACAGAAATTGCATCGGAATTAAATACAAAAGGCACAATGTCGACTTAAGTACAAGAAGACACACTCTTCTTCTGTCTATGTTTTGAAACATTCCTGTGACACTAGTTATAGATTTCGATGCTTCACATCAGGTTTCCGCATCCCTTGGACCTTCTTATTGACGATGAAACACAGAAATTGCATCGGAATTAAATACAAAAAGCACAATGCCGACTTAAGTACAAGATGACGGGCTCTTCTTACTGACTATGCTTTGAACCATTCCTGTGACACTAGTTATAGATTCCGATGCATCACTTCAGTTTCACTGTATTCCTTGGACCTTCTTATTGACGATGAAACACAGAAATTGCATCGGAATTAAATAGAAAAGGCACAATGCCGACTTAAGTGCAAGAAGACTGACCCTTCCTACTGTCTATGTTTTGAACCATTCCTGTGACACTAGTTATAGATTCCGATGCTTCACTTCAGGTTTACTGTATCTCTCTGACCTTCTTATTGACGATGAAACACAGAAATTTCATCGGAATTAAATAGAAAAGGCACAATACCGACTTAACTACAAGAAGACTGACTCTTCTTACTGACCATGCTTTGAACCATTCCTGTGACACTAGTTATGTATTCCGATGCTTAACTTCAGGATTACTGTATCCCACTGACCTTCTTAGTGACGATGAAATACAGAAATTGCATCGGAATTAAATACAAAAGGCACAATGCAGACTTAAGTACAAGAAGACTGACCCATCTAACTGTCTATGTTTTGAACCATTCCTGTGACACTAGTTATAGATTCCGATGCTTCACTCCAGGTTTACTGTATCCCTTGGAACTTCTTATTGACGATGAAACACAGAAATGGCATCGGAATTAAATACAAAAGGCCCAATGCCGACTTAAGTACAAGAAGACTGACTCTTCTTACTGTCTATGTTTTGAACCATCCCTGTGACACTAGTTATAGATTCCGATGCTTCACTCCAGGTTAACTGTATCCCTTGGACCATCTTATTGACGATGGAACACAGAAATTGCATCGGAATTAAATAGAAAAGGCACAATGCCGACTTAAGTACAAGAAGACTGACTCTTCTTACTGACTATGTTTCGAACCATTCCTGTGACACTAGTTATAGATTCCGATGCTTGGCTTCAGATTTACTGTATCCCTCTGACCTTCTTATTGACGATGAAACACAGAAATTGCATCGGAATTAAATACTAAAGGCACAATGCCAAATTAAGTACAAGAAGACTGACTCTTCTTACTGTCGATGTTTTGAACCATTCCTGTGACACTAGTTATAGATTCCGGTGCTTCAGTTCAGGTTTACTGTATCCCTTGGACCTTCTTATTGACGATGAAACACAGAAATTGCATCGGAATTAAATACAAAAGGCACAATGCCGACTTATGTACAAAAAGACTGACTCTTCTTACCGACTAAGTTTTGAACCATTATTGTGACACTAGCTTTTAGACTCTGATGCTTCATTTCAGGTTTACTGTATCACTTGGACCTTCTTATTGAAGATGAAACACAGAAATTGCATCGGAATTAAATACAAAAGGCACAATGCCGACTTAAATACAAGAAGACTGACTCTTCTTACTGTCTATGTTTTGAACCATCCCTGTGACACTAGTTATAGATTCCGATGCTTCACTCCAGGTTTACTGTATCCCTTGGACCTTTTTATTGACGATGAAACACAGAAATTGCATCGGAATCAAATACAAAAGGCACAATGCCGACTTAAATACAAGAAGACTGACTCTTCTTACTGTCTATGTTTTGAACCATCCCTGTGACACTAGTTATAGATTCCGATGCTTCACTTCAGGTTTACTGTATCCCTTGGACCTTCTTATTGACGATAAAATACTGAAATTGCTTCGGAATTAAATACAAAATGCACAATGCCGTCTTTAGTACAAGAAGACTGACTCTTCTTACAGACTATGTTTTGATTCATTCCTATGACACTAGTTATAGATTCCGATGCTTCACTCCAGGTTTACTGTATCCCTTGGACCCTCTTATTGACGATGAAACACAGAAATTGCATCGGAATTAAATACAAAAGGCACAATGCCGACTTATGTACAAAAAGACTGACTCTTCTTACCGACTAAGTTTTGAACCATTATTGTGACACTAGCTTTTAGACTCTGATGCTTCATTTCAGGTTTACTGTATCACTTGGACCTTCTTGTTGAAGATGAAACACAGAAATTGCATCGGAATTAAATACAAAAGGCACAATGCCGACTTAAATACAAGAAGACTGACTCTTCTTACTGTCTATGTTTTGAACCATCCCTGTGACACTAGTTATAGATTCCGATGCTTCACTTCAGGTTTACTGTATCCCTTGGACCTTCTTATTGACGATAAAATACTGAAATTGCTTCGGAATTAAATACAAAATGCACAATGCCGTCTTTAGTACAAGAAGACTGACTCTTCTTACAGACTATGTTTTGATTCATTCCTATGACACTAGTTATAGATTCCGATGCTTCACTCCAGGTTTACTGTATCCCTTGGACCCTCTTATTGACGATGAAACACAGAAATTGCATCGGAATTAAATACAAAAGGCACAATGCCGACTTAAGTACAAGAAGACTGACTCTTCTTACTGTCTATGTTTTGAATCATTCCTGTGACACTAGTTATAGATTCCGATGCTTCACTTCAGGTTTACTGTATCCCTCTGACCTTCTTATTGACGATGAAACACTGAAATTGCATCGGAATTAAATACAAAAGGCACAATGCCGAATTAAGTACAAGAAGACTGTCTCTTCTTACTGTCTATGTTTTGAACCATTCATGTGACACTAGTTATAGATTCCGATGCTTCACTCCAGGTTTACTGTATCCCTTGGACCTTTTTATTGACGATGAAACACAGAAATTGCATCGGAATTAAATACTAAAGGCACAATGCCAAATTAAGTACAAGAAGACTGACTCTTCTTACTGTCGATGTTTTGAACCATTCCTGTGACACTAGTTATAGATTCCGGTGCTTCAGTTCAGGTTTACTGTATCCCTTGGACCTTCTTATTGACGATGAAACACAGAAATTGCATCGGAATTAAATACAAGAGTCACAATGCCGACTTAAGTACAAGAAGACTGACTCTTCCCACTGTCTATGTTTTGAAGGATTCCTGTTACACTACTTATAGACTCCGATGCTTCACTTCAGGTTTACTGTATCCGTTGGACCTTCTTATTGACGATGAAACACAGAAATTGCATCGGAATTAAATACAAAAGGCACAATGCCGACTTATGTACAAAAAGACTGACTCTTCTTACCGACTAAGTTTTGAACCATTATTGTGACACTAGCTTTTAGACTCTGATGCTTCATTTCAGGTTTACTGTATCACTTGGACCTTCTTATTGAAGATGAAACACAGAAATTGCATCGGAATTAAATACAAAAGGCACAATGCCGACTTAAATACAAGAAGACTGACTCTTCTTACTGTCTATGTTTTGAACCATCCCTGTGACACTAGTTATAGATTCCGATGCTTCACTTCAGGTTTACTGTATCCCTTGGACCTTCTTATTGACGATAAAATACTGAAATTGCTTCGGAATTAAATACAAAATGCACAATGCCGTCTTTAGTACAAGAAGACTGACTCTTCTTACAGACTATGTTTTGATTCATTCCTATGACACTAGTTATAGATTCCGATGCTTCACTCCAGGTTTACTGTATCCCTTGGACCCTCTTATTGACGATGAAACACAGAAATTGCATCGGAATTAAATACAAAAGGCACAATGCCGACTTAAGTACAAGAAGACTGACTCTTCTTACTGTCTATGTTTTGAATCATTCCTGTGACACTAGTTATAGATTCCGATGCTTCACTTCAGGTTTACTGTATCCCTCTGACCTTCTTATTGACGATGAAACACTGAAATTGCATCGGAATTAAATACAAAAGGCACAATGCCGAATTAAGTACAAGAAGACTGTCTCTTCTTACTGTCTATGTTTTGAACCATTCATGTGACACTAGTTATAGATTCCGATGCTTCACTCCAGGTTTACTGTATCCCTTGGACCTTTTTATTGACGATGAAACACAGAAATTGCATCGGAATCAAATACAAAAGGCGCAATGGCGACTTAAGTACAAGAAGACTGACCTTTCTTACTGACTATGATTTGAACCATTCATGTGACACTAGTTATAGATTACGGTGCTTAACTTCAGGTTTACTGTATCCCTTGGACCTTCTTATTGACGATGAAATACAGAAATTGCAACGGAAATAAATGCAAAAGGCACAATGCCGACTTAAGTACAAGAAGACTGACTCTTCTTACTGACTATGTTTTAACCATTCCTGTGACACTAGTTATAGATTCTGATGCTTCACTTCAGGTTTACCGTATCCATTGTACCTTCTTATTGACGATGAGACACAGAAATTGCATCGGAATTAAATACAAAAGGCACAATGCCGAGTTAAGTACAAGAAGACTGACTCTTCTTACTGACTATGTTTCGAACCATTCCTGTGATACTAGTTATAGATTCCGATGCTTGACATCAGATTTACTGTATCCCTCTGACCTCCTTATTGACGATGAAACACAGAAATTGCATCGGAATTAAATACTAAAGGCACAATGCCGAATTAATTACAAGAAGACTGACTCTTCTTACTATCGATGTTTTGAACCATTCCTGTGACACTAGTTATAGATTCCGGTGCTTCAGTTCAGGTTTACTGTATCCCTTGGACCTTCTTATTGACGATGAAACACAGAAATTGCATCGGAATTAAATACAAAAGGCACAATGCCGACTTATGTACAAAAAGACTGACTCTTCTTACTGACTATGTTTTGAACCATTATTGTGTCACTAGCTTTTAGACTCTGATGCTTCATTTCAGGTTTACTGTATCACTTGGACCTTCTTATTGAAGATGAAACACAGAAATTGCATCGGAATTAAATACAAAAGGCACAATGCCGACTTAAATACAAGAAAACTGACTCTTCTTACTGACTATGTTTTGAACCATCCCTGTGACACTAGTTATAGATTCCGATGCTTCACTTCAGGTTTACTGTATCCCTTGGACCTTCTTATTGACGATAGAATACTGAAATTGCTTCGGAATTAAATACAAAAGGCACAATGCCGTCTTTAGTACAAGAAGACTGACTCTTCTTACTGTCTATGTTTTGAACCATCCCTGTGACACTAGTTATAGATTCCGATGCTTCACTCCAGGTTAACTGTATCCCTTGGATTATCTTATTGACGATGGAGCACAGAAATTGCATCGGAATTAAATAGAAAAGGCACAATGCCGACTTAAGTGCAAGAAGACTGACTCTTCCTACTGTCTATGTTTTGAACCATTCCCGTGTCACTAGTTATAGTTTCCGATGCTTCACTCCAGGTTTACTGTATCCCTTGGACCTTCTTATTGACGATGAAACAATGAAATTGCATCGGAATTATATACGAAAGGCACAATGCCGACTTAAGTACAAGAAGACTGACTCTTCTTACTGACTATGTTTTGAATCATTCCTGTGACACTAGTTATAGATTCCGATGCTTCACTTCAGGTTTACTGTATCCCTCTGACCTTCTTATTGACGATGAAACACAGAAATTGCATCGGAATTAAATACAAAACGCACAATGGCGAATTAAGTACAAGAAGACTGTCTCTTCTTACTGTCTATGTTTTGAACCATTCATGTGACACTAGTTATAGATTCCGATGCTTCACTCCTGGTTTACTGTATCCCTTGGACCTTCTTATTGACTATGAAACACAGAAATTGCATCGGAATTAAATACAAAAGGCGCAATGGCGACTTAAATACAAGAAGACTGACCTTTCTTACTGACTATGATTTGAACCATTCATGTGACACTAGTTATAGATTACGGTGCTTCACTTCAGGTTTACTGTATCCCTTGGACCTTCTTATTGACGATGAAACACAGAAATTGCATCGGAAATAATGCAAAAGGCACAATGCCGACTTAAGTACAAGAAGACTGACTCTTCTTACTGACTATGTTTTAACCATTCCTGTGACACTAGTTATAGATTCTGATGCTTCACTTCAGGTTTACCGTATCCATTGTACCTTCTTATTGACGATGAAACACAGAAATTGCATCGGAATTAAATACAAAAGGCACAATGCCGACTTAAGTACAAGAAGACTGACTCTTCTTACTGACTATGTTTCGAACCATTCCTGTGACACTAGTTGTAGATTCCGATGCTTGGCTTCAGATTTACTGTATCCCTCTGACCTTCTTATGGACGATGAAACACAAAAATTGCATCGGAATTAAATACTAAAGGCACAATGCCGAATTAAGTACAAGAAGACTGACTCTTCTTACTGTCGATGTTTTGAACCATTCCTGTGACACTAGTTATAGATTCCGGTGCTTCTGTTCAGGTTTACTGTATCCCTTGGACCTTCTTATTGACGATGAAACACAGAAATTGCATCGGAATTAAATACAAAAGTCACAATGCCGACTTAAGTACAAGAAGACTGACTCTTCCCACTGTCTATGTTTTGAAGCATTCCTGTTACACTAGTTATAGATTCCGATGCTTCACTTCAGGTTTACTGTATCCGTTGGACCTTCTTATTGACGATGAAACACAGAAATTGCATCGGAATTAAATACAAAAGGCACAATGCCGACTTATGTACAAAAAGACTGACTCTTCTTACCGACTGAGTTTTGAACCATTATTGTGACACTAGCTTTTAGACTCTGATGCTTCATTTCAAGTTTACTGTATCACTTGGACCTTCTTATTGACGATGAAACACAGAAATTGCATCGGAATTAAATACAAAAGGCACAATGCCGACTTAAATACAAGAAGACTGACTCTTCTTACTGTCTATGTTTGAACCATCCCTGTGACACTAGTTATAGATTCCGATGCTTCACTTCAGGTTTACTGTATCCCTTGGACCTTCTTATTGACGATAAAATACTGAAATTGCTTCGGAATTAAATACAAAATGCACAATGCCGTCTTTAGTACAAGAAGACTGACTCTTCTTACAGACTATGTTTTGATTCATTCCTATGACACTAGTTATAGATTCCGATGCTTCACTCCAGGTTTACTGTATCCCTTGGACCCTCTTATTGACGACGAAACACAGAAATTGCATCGGAATTAAATACAAAAGGCACAATGCCGACTTAAGTACAAGAAGACTGACTCTTCTTACTGTCTATGTTTTGAATCATTCCTGTGACACTAGTTATAGATTCCGATGCTTCACTTCAGGTTTACTGTATCCCTCTGACCTTCTTATTGACGATGAAACACTGAAATTGCATCGGAATTAAATACAAAAGGCACAATGCCGAATTAAGTACAAGAAGACTGTCTCATCTTACTGTCTATGTTTTGAACCATTCATGTGACACTAGTTATAGATTCCGATGCTTCACTCCAGGTTTACTGTATCCCTTGGACCTTTTTATTGACGATGAAACACAGAAATTGCATCGGAATCAAATACAAAAGGCGCAATGGCGACTTAAGTACAAGAAGACTGACCTTTCTTACTGACTATGATTTGAACCATTCATGTGACACTAGTTATAGATTACGGTGCTTAACTTCATGTTTACTTTATCCCTTGGACCTTCTTAATGACGATGAAACACAGAAATTGCAACGGAAATAAATGCAAAAGGCACAATGCCGACTTAAGTACAAGAAGACTGACTCTTCTTACTGACTATGTTTTAACCATTCCTGTGACACTAGTTATACATTCTGATGCTTCACTTCAGGTTTACCGTATCCATTGTACCTTCTTATTGACGATGAGACACAGAAATTGCATCGGAATTAAATACAAAAGGCACAATGCCGAGTTAAGTACAAGAAGACTGACTCTTCTTACTGACTATGTTTCGAACCATTCCTGTGACACTAGTTAAAGATTCCGATGCTTGACATCAGATTTACTGTATCCCTCTGACCTCCTTATTGACGATGAAACACAGAAATTGCATCGGAATTAAATACTAAAGGCACAATGCCGAATTAATTACAAGAAGCCTGACTCTTCTTACTATCGATGTTTTGAACCATTCCTGTGACACTAGTTATAGATTCCGGTGCTTCAGTTCAGGTTTACTGTATCCCTTGGACCTTCTTATTGACGATGAAACACAGAAATTGCATCGGAATTAAATACAAAAGTCACAATGCCGACTTAAGTACAAGAAGACTGACTCTTCCCACTGTCTATGTTTTGAAGCATTCCTGTTACACTAGTTATAGATTCCGATGCTTCACTTCAGGTTTGCTGTATCCGATGGACCTTCTTATTGACGATGAAACACAGAAATTGCATCGGAATTAAATACAAAAGGCACAATGCCGACTTATGTACAAAAAGACTGACTCTTCTTACTGACTATGTTTTGAACCATTATTGTGTCACTAGCTTTTAGACTCTGATGCTTCATTTCAGGTTTACTGTATCACTTGGACCTTCTTATTGAAGATGAAACACAGAAATTGCATCGGAATTAAATACAAAAGGCACAATGCCGACTTAAATACAAGAAAACTGACTCTTCTTACTGACTATGTTTTGAACCATCCCTGTGACACTAGTTATAGATTCCGATGCTTCACTTCAGGTTTACTGTATCCCTTGGACCTTCTTATTGACGATAAAATACTGAAAGTGCTTCGGAATTAAATACAAAAGGCACAATGCCGTCTTTAGTACAAGAAGACTGACTCTTCTTACAGACTATGTTTTGATTCATTCCTATGACACTAGTTATAGATTCCGATGCTTCACTCCAGGTTTACTGTATCCCTTGGACCCTCTTATTGACGATGAAACACCGAAATTGCATCGGAATTAAATACAAAAGGCACAATGCTGACTTAAGTACAAGAAGACTGACTCTTCATACTGACTATGTTTGAACCATTTTTGTGACACTAGTTATAGATTCCGATGCTTCACTCCTGATTTACCGTATCCCTTAAACATTCTTATTAACGATGAAACACAAGAATTGCATCGGAATTAAATACAAAAGGCACAATGCTGACATAAGTTGAAGAAGACAGACTCTTCTTACTGTCTATGTTTTGAACCATTCATGTGACACTAGTTATAGATTCCGATGCTTCACTCCAGGTTTACTGTATCCCTTGGACCTTCTTATTGACGATGAAACACAGAAATTGCATCGGAATTAAATACAAAACGCACAATGGCGACTTAAGTACAAGACGACTGACTCTTCTTACTGACTATGTTTTGAACCATTCCTTTGACACTAGTTATAGACTCTGATGCTTCACTTCAGGTTTCCTGTATCCCTTGGACCATCTTATTAACGATGAAACACAGATATTGCATCGTAATTAAATACAAACGGCACAATGCCGACTTAAGTACAATAAGACTGACTCTTCCTACTGTCTATGCTTTGAACCATTCCTGTGACACTAGTTTTAGATTCCGATGCTTCACTTCAGGTTTACGTTATCCCTTGGACCCTCTTAATGACGATGAAACACAGCAATTGCATCGGAATTAAATAGAAAAAGCAAAATGCCGACTTAAGTACAAGAATACTGACTCTTCCTACTGTCTATGTTTTGAACCATTCCTGTGACACTAGTTATAGATTCCGATGCTTCACTTCAGGTTTACTGTATCCCTCTGCCCTTCTTATTGACAATGAAACACAGAAATTGCAACTGAATTAAATACAATTGGCACAATGCCGACTTAAGTACAAGAAGACCGACTCTTCTTCTGTCTATGTTTTGAACCATTCCTGTGACACTAGTTATAGATTTCGATGCTTCACTTCAGGTTTACTGTATCCCTTGGACCTTCTTATTGACGATGAAACACAGAAATTGCATCGGAATTAAATTCAAAAGGCACAATGGCGACTTAAGAACAAGAAGACTGACTCTTCTTACTGACTATGCTTTGAACAATTATTGTGACACTAGTTATAGATTCCGATGCTTCACTTCAGGTTTACTGGAACCCTTGGACCTACTTATTGAAGATGAAACACAGGAATAGCATCGGAATTAAATAGAAAAGGCAAAATGCCGACTTAAGTACAAGAATACTGACTCTTCTTACTGACTATGCTTTGAACCATTCCTGTGACACTAGTTATAGATTCCGATGCTTCACTTCAGGTTTACTGTATCCCTTGGACCTTCTTATTGACGATGAAACACAGCAATTGCATCGGAATTAAATAGTAAAGGCACAATGCCGACTTAAGTACAAGGAGACTGACCCTTCCATCTCTCTATGTTTTGAACCATTCCTGTGCCACTACTTATAGATTTCGTTGCTTCACTTCAGGTTTGAGTATCCCTTGGACCTTCTTATTGTCGATGAAACACAGAAATTGCATCGGAATTAAATACAAAATGCACAATGCCGACTTAAGGAGAAGAAGACTGACTCTTCTTACTGACTATGTTTTGAACCATTCCTTTGACACTAGTTATAGATTCCGATGCTTCACTTCAGGTTTACTGTATCCCTTGGACCTTCTTATTGACGATGAAACACAGAAATTGCATCGGAATTAAATAAAAAAGGCACAATGCAGACTTAAGTACAAGAAGACTGACTCTGCTTACTGTCTATGATTTGAACCATTCCTGTGACACTAGTTACAGATTCCGATGCTTCACTCCAGGTTTACTGTATCCCTTGGACCTTCGTATTGACGATGAAACACAGAAATTGCATCGGAATTAAATACTAAAGGCACAATGCCGAATTAAGTACAAGAAGACTGACTCTTCTTACTGTCGATGTTTTGAACCATTCCTGTGACACTAGTTATAGATTCCGGTGCTTCAGTTCAGGTTTACTGTATCCCTTGGACCTTCTTATTGACGATGAAACACAGAAATTGCATCGGAATTAAATACAAGAGTCACAATGCCGACTTAAGTACAAGAAGACTGACTCTTCCCACTGTCTATGTTTTGAAGGATTCCTGTTACACTACTTATAGACTCCGATGCTTCACTTCAGGTTTACTGTATCCGTTGGACCTTCTTATTGACGATGAAACACAGAAATTGCATCGGAATTAAATACAAAAGGCACAATGCCGACTTATGTACAAAAAGACTGACTCTTCTTACCGACTAAGTTTTGAACCATTATTGTGACACTAGCTTTTAGACTCTGATGCTTCATTTCAGGTTTACTGTATCACTTGGACCTTCTTATTGAAGATGAAACACAGAAATTGCATCGGAATTAAATACAAAAGGCACAATGCCGACTTAAATACAAGAAGACTGACTCTTCTTACTGTCTATGTTTTGAACCATCCCTGTGACACTAGTTATAGATTCCGATGCTTCACTTCAGGTTTACTGTATCCCTTGGACCTTCTTATTGACGATAAAATACTGAAATTGCTTCGGAATTAAATACAAAATGCACAATGCCGTCTTTAGTACAAGAAGACTGACTCTTCTTACAGACTATGTTTTGATTCATTCCTATGACACTAGTTATAGATTCCGATGCTTCACTCCAGGTTTACTGTATCCCTTGGACCCTCTTATTGACGATGAAACACAGAAATTGCATCGGAATTAAATACAAAAGGCACAATGCCGACTTAAGTACAAGAAGACTGACTCTTCTTACTGTCTATGTTTTGAATCATTCCTGTGACACTAGTTATAGATTCCGATGCTTCACTTCAGGTTTACTGTATCCCTCTGACCTTCTTATTGACGATGAAACACTGAAATTGCATCGGAATTAAATACAAAAGGCACAATGCCGAATTAAGTACAAGAAGACTGTCTCTTCTTACTGTCTATGTTTTGAACCATTCATGTGACACTAGTTATAGATTCCGATGCTTCACTCCAGGTTTACTGTATCCCTTGGACCTTTTTATTGACGATGAAACACAGAAATTGCATCGGAATCAAATACAAAAGGCGCAATGGCGACTTAAGTACAAGAAGACTGACCTTTCTTACTGACTATGATTTGAACCATTCATGTGACACTAGTTATAGATTACGGTGCTTAACTTCAGGTTTACTGTATCCCTTGGACCTTCTTATTGACGATAAAATACTGAAATTGCTTCGGAATTAAATACAAAAGGCACAATGCCGTCTTTAGTACAAGAAGACTGACTCTTCTTACTGTCTATGTTTTGAACCATCCCTGTGACACTAGTTATAGATTCCGATGCTTCACTCCAGGTTAACTGTATCCCTTGGATTATCTTATTGACGATGGAGCACAGAAATTGCATCGGAATTAAATAGAAAAGGCACAATGCCGACTTAAGTGCAAGAAGACTGACTCTTCCTACTGTCTATGTTTTGAACCATTCCCGTGTCACTAGTTATAGTTTCCGATGCTTCACTCCAGGTTTACTGTATCCCTTGGACCTTCTTATTGACGATGAAACAATGAAATTGCATCGGAATTATATACGAAAGGCACAATGCCGACTTAAGTACAAGAAGACTGACTCTTCTTACTGACTATGCTTTGAATCATTCCTGTGACACTAGTTATAGATTCCGATGCTTCACTTCAGGTTTACTGTATCCCTCTGACCTTCTTATTGACGATGAAACACAGAAATTGCATCGGAATTAAATACAAAAGGCACAATGGCGAATTAAGTACAAGAAGACTGTCTCTTCTTACTGTCTATGTTTTGAACCATTCATGTGACACTAGTTATAGATTCCGATGCTTCACTCCTGGTTTACTGTATCCCTTGGACCTTCCTATTGACGATGAAACACAGAAATTGCATCGGAATTAAATACAAAAGGCGCAATGGCGACTTAAGTACAAGAAGACTGACCTTTCTTACTGACTATGATTTGAACCATTCATGTGACACTAGTTATAGATTACGGTGCTTCACTTCAGGTTTACTGTATCCCTTGGACCTTCTTATTGACGATGAAACACAGAAATTGCATCGGAAATAAATGCAAAAGGCACAATGCCGACTTAAGTACAAGAAGACTGACTCTTCTTACTGACTATGTTTTAACCATTCCTGTGACACTAGTTATAGATTCTGATGCTTCACTTCAGGTTTACCGTATCCATTGTACCTTCTTATTGACGATGAAACACAGAAATTGCATCGGAATTAAGTACAAAAGGCACAATGCCGACTTAAGTACAAGAAGACTGACTCTTCTTACTGACTATGTTTGAAACCATTCCTGTGACACTAGTTGTAGATTCCGATGCTTGGCTTCAGATTTACTGTATCCCTCTGACCTTCTTATGGACGATGAAACACAAAAATTGCATCGGAATTAAATACTAAAGGCACAATGCCGAATTAAGTACAAGAAGACTGACTCTTCTTACTGTCGATGTTTTGAACCATTCCTGTGACACTAGTTATAGATTCCGGTGCTTCAGTTCAGGTTTACTGTATCGCTTGGACCTTCTTATTGACGATGAAACACAGAAATTGCATCGGAATTAAATACAAAAGTCACAATGCCGACTTAAGTACAAGAAGACTGACTCTTCCCACTGTCTATGTTTTGAAGCATTCCTGTTACACTAGTTATAGATTCCGATGCTTCACTTCAGGTTTACTGTATCCGTTGGACCTTCTTATTGACGATGAAACACAGAAATTGCATCGGAATTAAATACAAAAGGCACAATGCCGACTTATGTACAAAAAGACTGACTCTTCTTACCGACTGAGTTTTGAACCATTATTGTGACACTAGCTTTTAGACTCTGATGCTTCATTTCAGGTTTACTGTATCACTTGGACCTTCTTATTGAAGATGAAACACAGAAATTGCATCGGAATTAAATACAAAAGGCACAATGCCGACTTAAATACAAGAAGACTGACTCTTCTTACTGTCTATGTTTGAACCATCCCTGTGACACTAGTTATAGATTCCGATGCTTCACTTCAGGTTTACTGTATCCCTTGGACCTTCTTATTGACGATAAAATACTGAAATTGCTTCGGAATTAAATACAAAATGCACAATGCCGTCTTTAGTACAAGAAGACTGACTCTTCTTACAGACTATGTTTTGATTCATTCCTATGACACTAGTTATAGATTCCGATGCTTCACTCCAGGTTTACTGTATCCCTTGGACCCTCTTATTGACGACGAAACACAGAAATTGCATCGGAATTAAATACAAAAGGCACAATGCCGACTTAAGTACAAGAAGACAGACTCTTCTTACTGTCTATGTTTTGAATCATTCCTGTGACACTAGTTATAGATTCCGATGCTTCACTTCAGGTTTACTGTATCCCTCTGACCTTCTTATTGACGATGAAACACTGAAATTGCATCGGAATTAAATACAAAAGGCACAATGCCGAATTAAGTACAAGAAGACTGTCTCTTCTTACTGTCTATGTTTTGAACCATTCATGTGACACTAGTTATAGATTCCGATGCTTCACTCCAGGTTTACTGTATCCCTTGGACCTTTTTATTGACGATGAAACACAGAAATTGCATCGGAATCAAATACAAAAGGCGCAATGGCGACTTAAGTACAAGAAGACTGACGTTTCTTACTGACTATGATTTGAACCATTCATGTGACACTAGTTATAGATTACGGTGCTTAACTTCATGTTTACTTTATCCCTTGGACCTTCTTAATGACGATGAAACACAGAAATTGCAACGGAAATAAATGCAAAAGGCACAATGCCGACTTAAGTACAAGAAGACTGACTCTTCTTACTGACTATGTTTTAACCATTCCTGTGACACTAGTTATACATTCTGATGCTTCACTTCAGGTTTACCGTATCCATTGTACCTTCTTATTGACGATGAGACACAGAAATTGCATCGGAATTAAATACAAAAGGCACAATGCCGAGTTAAGTACAAGAAGACTGACTCTTCTTACTGACTATGTTTCGAACCATTCCTGTGACACTAGTTATAGATTCCGATGCTTGACATCAGATTTACTGTATCCCTCTGACCTCCTTATTGACGATGAAACACAGAAATTGCATCGGAATTAAATACTAAAGGCACAATGCCGAATTAATTACAAGAAGCCTGACTCTTCTTACTATCGATGTTTTGAACCATTCCTGTGACACTAGTTATAGATTCCGGTGCTTCAGTTCAGGTTTACTGTATCCCTTGGACCTTCTTATTGACGATGAAACACAGAAATTGCATCGGAATTAAATACAAAAGTCACAATGCCGACTTAAGTACAAGAAGACTGACTCTTCCCACTGTCTATGTTTTGAAGCATTCCTGTTACACTAGTTATAGATTCCGATGCTTCACTTCAGGTTTGCTGTATCCGTTGGACCTTCTTATTGACGATGAAACACAGAAATTGCATCGGAATTAAATACAAAAGGCACAATGCCGACTTATGTACAAAAAGACTGACTCTTGTTACTGACTATGTTTTGAACCATTATTGTGTCACTAGCTTTTAGACTCTGATGCTTCATTTCAGGTTTACTGTATCACTTGGACCTTCTTATTGAAGATGAAACACAGAAATTGCATCGGAATTAAATACAAAAGGCACAATGCCGACTTAAATACAAGAAAACTGACTCTTCTTACTGACTATGTTTTGAACCATCCCTGTGACACTAGTTATAGATTCCGATGCTTCACTTCAGGTTTACTGTATCCCTTGGACCTTCTTATTGACGATAAAATACTGAAAGTGCTTCGGAATTAAATACAAAAGGCACAATGCCGTCTTTAGTACAAGAAGACTGACTCTTCTTACAGACTATGTTTTGATTCATTCCTATGACACTAGTTATAGATTCCGATGCTTCACTCCAGCTTTACTGTATCCCTTGGACCCTCTTATTGACGATGAAACACCGAAATTGCATCGGAATTAAATACAAAAGGCACAATGCTGACTTAAGTACAAGAAGACTGACTCTTCATACTGACTATGTTTGAACCATTTTTGTGACACTAGTTATAGATTCCGATGATTCACTCCTGATTTACCGTATCCCTTAAACATTCTTATTAACGATGAAACACAAGAATTGCATCGGAATTAAATACAAAAGGCACAATGCTGACATAAGTAGAAGAAGACAGACTCTTCTTACTGTCTATGTTTTGAACCATTCATGTGACACTAGTTATAGATTCCGATGCTTCACTCCAGGTTTACTGTATCCCTTGGACCTTCTTATTGACGATGAAACACAGAAATTGCATCGGAATTAAATACAAAACGCACAATGGCGACTTAAGTACAAGACGACTGACTCTTCTTACTGACTATGTTTTGAACCATTCCTTTGACACTAGTTATAGACTCTGATGCTTCACTTCAGGTTTTCTGTATCCCTTGGACCATCTTATTAACGATGAAACACAGATATTGCATCGTAATTAAATACAAACGGCACAATGCCGACTTAAGTACAATAAGACTGACTCTTCCTACTGTCTATGCTTTGAACCATTCCTGTGACACTAGTTTTAGATTCCGATGCTTCACTTCAGGTTTACGTTATCCCTTGGACCCTCTTAATGACGATGAAACACAGCAATTGCATCGGAATTAAATAGAAAAAGCAAAATGCCGACTTAAGTACAAGAATACTGACTCTTCCTACTGTCTATGTTTTGAACCATTCCTGTGACACTAGTTATAGATTCCGATGCTTCACTTCAGGTTTACTGTATCCCTCTGCCCTTCTTATTGACAATGAAACACAGAAATTGCAACTGAATTAAATACAATTGGCACAATGCCGACTTAAGTACAAGAAGACCGACTCTTCTTCTGTCTATGTTTTGAACCATTCCTGTGACACTAGTTATAGATTTCGATGCTTCACTTCAGGTTTACTGTATCCCTTGGACCTTCTTATTGACGATGAAACACAGAAATTGCATCGGAATTAAATTCAAAAGGCACAATGGCGACTTAAGAACAAGAAGACTGACTCTTCTTACTGACTATGTTTTGAACAATTATTGTGACACTAGTTATAGATTCCGATGCTTCACTTCAGGTTTACTGGAACCCTTGGACCTACTTATTGAAGATGAAACACAGGAATAGCATCGGAATTAAATAGAAAAGGCAAAATGCCGACTTAAGTACAAGAATACTGACTCTTCTTACTGACTATGCTTTGAACCATTCCTGTGACACTAGTTATAGATTCCGATGCTTCACTTCAGGTTTACTGTATCCCTTGGACCTTCTTATTGACGATGAAACACAGCAATTGCATCGGAATTAAATAGAAAAGGCACAATGCCGACTTAAGTACAAGGAGACTGACCCTTCCATCTCTCTATGTTTTGAGCCATTCCTGTGCCACTACTTATAGATTTCGTTGCTTCACTTCAGGTTTGAGTATCCCTTGGACCTTCTTATTGTCGATGAAACACAGAAATTGCATCGGAATTAAATACAAAATGCACAATGCCGACTTAAGGAGAAGAAGACTGACTCTTCTTACTGACTATGTTTTGAACCATTCCTTTGACACTAGTTATAGATTCCGATGCTTCACTTCAGGTTTACTGTATCCCTTGGACCTTCTTATTGAGGATGAAACACTGCAATTGGATCGGAATTAAATAGAAAAAGCACAATGCCGATTTAAGTACAAGAAGACCGACTCTTCTTCTGTCTATGTTTTGAACCATTCCTGTGACACTAGTTATAGATTTCGATGCTTCACTTCAGGTTTACTGTATCCCACTGACCTTCTTAATGACGATGAAACACAGAAATTGCACGGAATTAAATCCAAAAGGCACAGTGCCGAATTAAGTACAAGAATACTGACTCTTCTTACTGTCTATGTTTTGAACCATCTCTGTGACACTAGTTATGGATTCCGATGCTTCACTCAAGGTTTACTGTATACCCCTGAAGTTCTTATTGACAATGAAACACAGAAATTCCGTCGGAATTATATACAAAACGCACAATGCCGAATTAAGTACAAGAAGACTGACTCTCCTTACTGTCTATACTTTGATCGATTGCTGTGACACTAGTTATAGATTCCGATGCTTTACTCTAGGTTTACTGTATCCCTTGGACCTTCTTATTCACGATGAAACACAGAAATTGCATCGGAATTAAATAAAAAAGGCACAATGCAGACTTAAGTACAAGAAGACTGACTCTGCTTACTGTCTATGATTTGAACCATTCCTGTGACACTAGTTACAGATTCCGATGCTTCACTCCAGGTTTACTGTATCCCTTGGACGTTCTTATTGACGATGAAACACAGAAATTGCATCGGAATTAAATACTAAAGGCACAATGCCGAATTAAGTACAAGAAGACTGACTCTTCTTACTGTCGATGTTTTGAACCATTCCTGTGACACTAGTTATAGATTCCGGTGCTTCAGTTCAGGTTTACTGTATCCCTTGGACCTTCTTATTGACGATGAAACACAGAAATTGCATCGGAATTAAATACAAGAGTCACAATGCCGACTTAAGTACAAGAAGACTGACTCTTCCCACTGTCTATGTTTTGAAGGATTCCTGTTACACTACTTATAGACTCCGATGCTTCACTTCAGGTTTACTGTATCCGTTGGACCTTCTTATTGACGATGAAACACAGAAATTGCATCGGAATTAAATACAAAAGGCACAATGCCGACTTATGTACAAAAAGACTGACTCTTCTTACCGACTAAGTTTTGAACCATTATTGTGACACTAGCTTTTAGACTCTGATGCTTCATTTCAGGTTTACTGTATCACTTGGACCTTCTTATTGAAGATGAAACACAGAAATTGCATCGGAATTAAATACAAAAGGCACAATGCCGACTTAAATACAAGAAGACTGACTCTTCTTACTGTCTATGTTTTGAACCATCCCTGTGACACTAGTTATAGATTCCGATGCTTCACTTCAGGTTTACTGTATCCCTTGGACCTTCTTATTGACGATAAAATACTGAAATTGCTTCGGAATTAAATACAAAATGCACAATGCCGTCTTTAGTACAAGAAGACTGACTCCTTTTACAGACTATGTTTTGATTCATTCCTATGACACTAGTTATAGATTCCGATGCTTCACTCCAGGTTTACTGTATCCCTTGGACCCTCTTATTGACGATGAAACACAGAAATTGCATCGGAATTAAATACAAAAGGCACAATGCCGACTTAAGTACAAGAAGACTGACTCTTCTTACTGTCTATGTTTTGAATCATTCCTGTGACACTAGTTATAGATTCCGATGCTTCACTTCAGGTTTACTGTATCCCTCTGACCTTCTTATTGACGATGAAACACTGAAATTGCATCGGAATTAAATACAAAAGGCACAATGCCGAATTAAGTACAAGAAGACTGTCTCTTCTTACTGTCTATGTTTTGACCATTCATGTGACACTAGTTATAGATTCCGATGCTTCACTCCAGGTTTACTGTATCCCTTGGACCTTTTTATTGACGATGAAACACAGAAATTGCATCGGAATCAAATACAAAAGGCGCAATGGCGACTTAAGTACAAGAAGACTGACCTTTCTTACTGACTATGATTTGAACCATTCATGTGACACTAGTTATAGATTACGGTGCTTAACTTCAGGTTTACTGTATCCCTTGGACCTTCTTATTGACGATGAAATACAGAAATTGCAACGGAAATAAATGCAAAAGGCACAATGCCGACTTAAGTACAAGAAGACTGACTCTTCTTACTGACTATGTTTTAACCATTCCTGTGACACTAGTTATAGATTCTGATGCTTCACTTCAGGTTTACCGTATCCATTGTACCTTCTTATTGACGATGAGACACAGAAATTGCATCGGAATTAAATACAAAAGGCACAATGCCGAGTTAAGTACAAGAAGACTGACTCTTCTTACTGACTATGTTTCGAACCATTCCTGTGACACTAGTTATAGATTCCGATGCATGACATCAGATTTACTGTATCCCTCTGACCTCCTTATTGACGATGAAACACAGAAATTGCATCGGAATTAAATACTAAATGCACAATGACGAATTAATTACAAGAAGACTGACTCTTCTTACTATCGATGTTTTGAACCATTCCTGTGACACTAGTTATAGATTCCGGTGCTTCAGTTCAGGTTTACTGTATCCCTTGGACCTTCTTATTGACGATGAAACACAGAAATTGCATCGGAATTAAATACAAAAGGCACAATGCCGACTTATGTACAAAAAGACTGACTCTTCTTACTGACTATGTTTTGAACCATTATTGTGTCACTAGCTTTTAGACTCTGATGCTTCATTTCAGGTTTACTGTATCACTTGGACCTTCTTATTGAAGATGAAACACAGAAATTGCATCGGAATTAAATACAAAAGGCACAATGCCGACTTAAATACAAGAAAACTGACTCTTCTTACTGACTATGTTTTGAACCATCCCTGTGACACTAGTTATAGATTCCGATGCTTCACTTCAGGTTTACTGTATCCCTTGGACCTTCTTATTGACGATAAAATACTGAAATTGCTTCGGAATTAAATACAAAAGGCACAATGCCGTCTTTAGTACAAGAAGACTGACTCTTCTTACTGTCTATGTTTTGAACCATCCCTGTGACACTAGTTATAGATTCCGATGCTTCACTCCAGGTTAACTGTATCCCTTGGATTATCTTATTGACGATGGAGCACAGAAATTGCATCGGAATTAAATAGAAAAGGCACAATGCCGACTTAAGTGCAAGAAGACTGACTCTTCCTACTGTCTATGTTTTGAACCATTCCCGTGTCACTAGTTATAGTTTCCGATGCTTCACTCCAGGTTTACTGTATCCCTTGGACCTTCTTATTGACGATGAAACAATGAAATTGCATCGGAATTATATACGAAAGGCACAATGCCGACTTAAGTACAAGAAGACTGACTCTTCTTACTGACTATGCTTTGAATCATTCCTGTGACACTAGTTATAGATTCCGATGCTTCACTTCAGGTTTACTGTATCCCTCTGACCTTCTTATTGACGATGAAACACAGAAATTGCATCGGAATTAAATACAAAAGGCACAATGGCGAATTAAGTACAAGAAGACTGTCTCTTCTTACTGTCTATGTTTTGAACCATTCATGTGACACTAGTTATAGATTCCGATGCTTCACTCCTGGTTTACTGTATCCCTTGGACCTTCTTATTGACGATGAAACACAGAAATTGCATCGGAATTAAATACAAAAGGCGCAATGGCGACTTAAGTACAAGAAGACTGACCTTTCTTACTGACTATGATTTGAACCATTCATGTGACACTAGTTATAGATTACGGTGCTTCACTTCAGGTTTACTGTATCCCTTGGACCTTCTTATTGACGATGAAACACAGAAATTGCATCGGAAATAAATGCAAAAGGCACAATGCCGACTTAAGTACAAGAAGACTGACTCTTCTTACTGACTATGTTTTAACCATTCCTGTGACACTAGTTATAGATTCTGATGCTTCACTTCAGGTTTACCGTATCCATTGTACCTTCTTATTGACGATGAAACACAGAAATTGCATCGGAATTAAATACAAAAGGCACAATGCCGACTTAAGTACAAGAAGACTGACTCTTCTTACTGACTATGTTTCGAACCATTCCTGTGACACTAGTTGTAGATTCCGATGCTTGGCTTCAGATTTACTGTATCCCTCTGACCTTCTTATGGACGATGAAACACAAAAATTGCTTCGGAATTAAATACTAAAGGCACAATGCCGAATTAAGTACAAGAAGACTGACTCTTCTTACTGTCGATGTTTTGAACCATTCCTGTGACACTAGTTATAGATTCCGGTGCTTCAGTTCAGGTTTACTGTATCGCTTGGACCTTCTTATTGACGATGAAACACAGAAATTGCATCGGAATTAAATACAAAAGTCACAATGCCGACTTAAGTACAAGAAGACTGACTCTTCCCACTGTCTATGTTTTGAAGCATTCCTGTTACACTAGTTATAGATTCCGATGCTTCACTTCAGGTTTACTGTATCCGTTGGACCTTCTTATTGACGATGAAACACAGAAATTGCATCGGAATTAAATACAAAAGGCACAATGCCGACTTATGTACAAAAAGACTGACTCTTCTTACCGACTGAGTTTTGAACCATTATTGTGACACTAGCTTTTAGACTCTGATGCTTCATTTCAGGTTTACTGTATCACTTGGACCTTCTTATTGAAGATGAAACACAGAAATTGCATCGGAATTAAATACAAAAGGCACAATGCCGACTTAAATACAAGAAGACTGACTCTTCTTACTGTCTATGTTTGAACCATCCCTGTGACACTAGTTATAGATTCCGATGCTTCACTTCAGGTTTACTGTATCCCTTGGACCTTCTTATTGACGATAAAATACTGAAATTGCTTCGGAATTAAATACAAAATGCACAATGCCGTCTTTAGTACAAGAAGACTGACTCTTCTTACAGACTATGTTTTGATTCATTCCTATGACACTAGTTATAGATTCCGATGCTTCACTCCAGGTTTACTGTATCCCTTGGACCCTCTTATTGACGACGAAACACAGAAATTGCATCGGAATTAAATACAAAAGGCACAATGCCGACTTAAGTACAAGAAGACTGACTCTTCTTACTGTCTATGTTTTGAATCATTCCTGTGACACTAGTTATAGATTCCGATGCTTCACTTCAGGTTTACTGTATCCCTCTGACCTTCTTATTGACGATGAAACACTGAAATTGCATCGGAATTAAATACAAAAGGCACAATGCCGAATTAAGTACAAGAAGACTGTCTCTTCTTACTGTCTATGTTTTGAACCATTCATGTGACACTAGTTATAGATTCCGATGCTTCACTCCAGGTTTACTGTATCCCTTGGACCTTTTTATTGACGATGAAACACAGAAATTGCATCGGAATCAAATACAAAAGGCGCAATGGCGACTTAAGTACAAGAAGACTGACCTTTCTTACTGACTATGATTTGAACCATTCATGTGACACTAGTTATAGATTACGGTGCTTAACTTCATGTTTACTTTATCCCTTGGACCTTCTTAATGACGATGAAACACAGAAATTGCAACGGAAATAAATGCAAAAGGCACAATGCCGACTTAAGTACAAGAAGACTGACTCTTCTTACTGACTATGTTTTAACCATTCCTGTGACACTAGTTATACATTCTGATGCTTCACTTCAGGTTTACCGTATCCATTGTACCTTCTTATTGACGATGAGACACAGAAATTGCATCGGAATTAAATACAAAAGGCACAATGCCGAGTTAAGTACAAGAAGACTGACTCTTCTTACTGACTATGTTTCGAACCATTCCTGTGACACTAGTTATAGATTCCGATGCTTGACATCAGATTTACTGTATCCCTCTGACCTCCTTATTGACGATGAAACACAGAAATTGCATCGGAATTAAATACTAAAGGCACAATGCCGAATTAATTACAAGAAGCCTGACTCTTCTTACTATCGATGTTTTGAACCATTCCTGTGACACTAGTTATAGATTCCGGTGCTTCAGTTCAGGTTTACTGTATCCCTTGGACCTTCTTATTGACGATGAAACACAGAAATTGCATCGGAATTAAATACAAAAGTCACAATGCCGACTTAAGTACAAGAAGACTGACTCTTCCCACTGTCTATGTTTTGAAGCATTCCTGTTACACTAGTTATAGATTCCGATGCTTCACTTCAGGTTTGCTGTATCCGTTGGACCTTCTTATTGACGATGAAACACAGAAATTGCATCGGAATTAAATACAAAAGGCACAATGCCGACTTATGTACAAAAAGATTGACTCTTCTTACTGACTATGTTTTGAACCATTATTGTGTCACTAGCTTTTAGACTCTGATGCTTCATTTCAGGTTTACTGTATCACTTGGACCTTCTTATTGAAGATGAAACACAGAAATTGCATCGGAATTAAATACAAAAGGCACAATGCCGACTTAAATACAAGAAAACTGACTCTTCTTACTGACTATGTTTTGAACCATCCCTGTGACACTAGTTATAGATTCCGATGCTTCACTTCAGGTTTACTGTATCCCTTGGACTTTCTTATTGACGATAAAATACTGAAAGTGCTTCGGAATTAAATACAAAAGGCACAATGCCGTCTTTAGTACAAGAAGACTGACTCTTCTTACAGACTATGTTTTGATTCATTCCTATGACACTAGTTATAGATTCCGATGCTTCACTCCAGGTTTACTGTATCCCTTGGACCCTCTTATTGACGATGAAACACCGAAATTGCATCGGAATTAAATACAAAAGGCACAATGCTGACTTAAGTACAAGAAGACTGACTCTTCATACTGACTATGTTTGAACCATTTTTGTGACACTAGTTATAGATTCCGATGCTTCACTCCTGATTTACCGTATCCCTTAAACATTCTTATTAACGATGAAACACAAGAATTGCATCGGAATTAAATACAAAAGGCACAATGCTGACATAAGTTGAAGAAGACAGACTCTTCTTACTGTCTATGTTTTGAACCATTCATGTGACACTAGTTATAGATTCCGATGCTTCACTCCAGGTTTACTGTATCCCTTGGACCTTCTTATTGACGATGAAACACAGAAATTGCATCGGAATTAAATACAAAACGCACAATGGCGACTTAAGTACAAGACGACTGACTCTTCTTACTGACTATGTTTTGAACCATTCCTTTGACACTAGTTATAGACTCTGATGCTTCACTTCAGGTTTTCTGTATCCCTTGGACCATCTTATTAACGATGAAACACAGATATTGCATCGTAATTAAATACAAACGGCACAATGCCGACTTAAGTACAATAAGACTGACTCTTCCTACTGTCTATGCTTTGAACCATTCCTGTGACACTAGTTATAGATTCCGATGCTTCACTTCAGGTTTACTGTATCCCTCTGCCCTTCTTATTGACAATGAAACACAGAAATTGCAACTGAATTAAATACAATTGGCACAATGCCGACTTAAGTACAAGAAGACCGACTCTTCTTCTGTCTATGTTTTGAACCATTCCTGTGACACTAGTTATAGATTTCGATGCTTCACTTCAGGTTTACTGTATCCCTTGGACCTTCTTATTGACGATGAAACACAGAAATTGCATCGGAATTAAATTCAAAAGGCACAATGGCGACTTAAGAACAAGAAGACTGACTCTTCTTACTGACTATGTTTTGAACAATTATTGTGACACTAGTTATAGATTCCGATGCTTCACTTCAGGTTTACTGGAACCCTTGGACCTACTTATTGAAGATTAAACACAGGAATAGCATCGGAATTAAATAGAAAAGGCAAAATGCCGACTTAAGTACAAGAATACTGACTCTTCTTACTGACTATGCTTTGAACCATTCCTGTGACACCAGTTATAGATTCCGATGCTTCACTTCAGGTTTACTGTATCCCTTGGACCTTCTTATTGACGATGAAACACAGCAATTGCATCGGAATTAAATAGAAAAGGCACAATGCCGACTTAAGTACAAGGAGACTGACCCTTCCATCTCTCTATGTTTTGAACCATTCCTGTGCCACTACTTATAGATTTCGTTGCTTCACTTCAGGTTTGAGTATCCCTTGGACCTTCTTATTGTCGATGAAACACAGAAATTGCATCGGAATTAAATACAAAATGCACAATGCCGACTTAAGGAGAAGAAGACTGACTCTTCTTACTGACTATGTTTTGAACCATTCCTTTGACACTAGTTATAGATTCCGATGCTTCACTTCAGGTTTACTGTATCCCTTGGACCTTCTTATTGAGGATGAAACACTGCAATTGGATCGGAATTAAATAGAAAAAGCACAATGCCGATTTAAGCACAAGAAGACTGACTCTTCCTACTGTCTATGTGTTGAACCATTCCTGTGACAATAGTTATAGATTCCGATGCTTCACTTCAGGTTTACTGTACCCCTCTTCCCTTCTTATTGACGATGAAACACAGAAATTGCAACGGAATTAAATACAAAAGGCACAATGCCAACTTAAGAACAAGAAGCCTGACTCCTCTTACTGACTATGTTTTGAACCATTCCTGTGACATTAGTTATAGATTCCGATGCTTCACAGCAGGTTTACTGTATCCCACTGACCTTCTTAATGACGATGAAACACAGAAATTGCACGGAATTAAATCCAAAAGGCACAGTGCCGAATTAAGTACAAGAATACTGACTCTTCTTACTGTCTATGTTTTGAACCATCTCTGTGACACTAGTTATGGATTCCGATGCTTCACTCAAGGTTTACTGTATACCCCTGAAGTTCTTATTGACAATGAAACACAGAAATTCCGTCGGAATTATATACAAAACGCACAATGCCGAATTAAGTACAAGAAGACTGACTCTCCTTACTGTCTATACTTTGATCGATTGCTGTGACACTAGTTATAGATTCCGATGCTTTACTCTAGGTTTACTGTATCCCTTGGACCTTCTTATTGACGATGAAACACAGAAATTGCATCGGAATTAAATAAAAAAGGCACAATGCAGACTTAAGTACAAGAAGACTGACTCTGCTTACTGTCTATGATTTGAACCATTCCTGTGACACTAGTTACAGATTCCGATGCTTCACTCCAGGTTTACTGTATCCCTTGGACCTTCTTATTGACGATGAAACACACAAATTGCATCGGAATTAAATACAAAAGGCAGAATGCCGACATAAGTACAAGAAGACTGACTCTTCTTACTGAGTATGCTTTGAACCATTCCTGTGACACTAGTTATAGATTCTGATGCTTCACTTCAGGTTTACCGTATCCATTTATTGACGATGAGACACAGACATTGCATCGGAATTAAATACAAAAGGCACAATGCCGAGTTAAGTACAAGAAGACTGACTCTTCTTACTGACTATGTTTCGAACCATTCCTGTGACACTAGTTATAGATTCCGATGCTTGACATCAGATTTACTGTATCCCTCTGACCTCCTTATTGACGATGAAACACAGATATTGCATCGGAATTAAATACTAAAGGCACAATGCCGAATTAATTACAAGAAGACTGACTCTTCTTACTATCGATGTTTTGAACCATTCCTGTGACACTAGTTATAGATTCCGGTGCTTCAGTTCAGGTTTACTGTATCCCTTGGACCTTCTTATTGACGATGAAACACAGAAATTGCATCGGAATTAAATACAAAAGTCACAATGCCGACTTAAGTACAAGAAGACTGACTCTTCCCACTGTCTATGTTTTGAAGCATTCCTGTTACACTAGTTATAGATTCCGATGCTTCACTTCAGGTTTGCTGTATCCGTTGGACCTTCTTATTGACGATGAAACACAGAAATTGCATCGGAATTAAATACAAAAGGCACAATGCCGACTTATGTACAAAAAGACTGACTCTTCTTACTGACTATGTTTTGAACCATTATTGTGTCACTAGCTTTTAGACT
Organism: Schistocerca piceifrons; assembly: GCF_021461385.2. Classification (NCBI taxonomy): domain Eukaryota; kingdom Metazoa; phylum Arthropoda; class Insecta; order Orthoptera; family Acrididae; genus Schistocerca; species Schistocerca piceifrons. Next base: position 711,292 of record NW_025727729.1, read on the forward strand.
CTGATGCTTCATTTCAGGTTTACTGTATCACTTGGACCTTCTTATTGAAGATGAAACACAGAAATTGCATCGGAATTAAATACAAAAGGCACAATGCCGACTTAAATACAAGAAAACTGACTCTTCTTACTGACTATGTTTTGAACCATCCCTGTGACACTAGTTACAGATTCCGATGCTTCACTTCTGGTTCACTTTATCCATTGGACCTTCTTATTGACGATAAAATACTGAAATTGCTTCGGAATTAAATACAAAAGGCACAATGCCGTCTTTAGTACAAGAAGACTGACTCTTCTTACAGACTATGTTTTGATTCATTCCTATGACACTAGTTATAGATTCCGATGCTTCACTCCAGGTTTACTGTATCCCTTGGACCCTCTTATTGACGATGAAACACCGAAATTGCATCGGAATTAAATACAAAAGGCACAATGCTGACTTAAGTACAAGAAGACTGACTCTTCATACTGACTATGTTTGAACCATTTTTGTGACACTAGTTATAGATTCCGATGCTTCACTCCTGATTTACCGTATCCCTTAAACATTCTTATTAACGATGAAACACAAAAATTGCATCGGAATTAAATACAAAAGGCACAATGCTGACATAAGTAGAAGAAGACAGACTCTTCTTACTGTCTATGTTTTGAACCATTCATGTGACACTAGTTATAGATTCCGATGCTTCACTCCAGGTTTACTGTATCCCTTGGACTTTCTTATTGACGATGAAACACAGAAATTGCATCGGAATTAAATACAAAACGCACAATGGCGACTTAAGTACAAGAAGACTGACTCTTCTTACTGACTATGTTTTGAACCATTCCTTTGACACTAGTTATAGACTCTGATGCTTCACTTCAGGTTTTCTGTATCCCTTGGACCATCTTATTAACGATGAAACACAGATATTGCATCGGAATTAAATACAAACGGCACAATGCCGACTTAAGTACAATAAGACTGACTCTTCCTACTGTCTATGCTTTGAACCATTCCTGTGACACTAGTTTTAGATTCCGATGCTTCACTTCAGGTTTACGTTATCCCTTGGACCCTCTTAATGACGATGAAACACAGCAATTGCATCGGAATTAAATAGAAAAAGCAAAATGCCGACTTAAGTACAAGAATACTGACTCTTCCTACTGTCTATGTTTTGAACCATTCCTGTGACACTAGTTATAGATTCCGATGCTTCACTTCAGGTTTACTGTATCCCTCTGCCCTTCTTATTGACAATGAAACACAGAAATTGCAACTGAATTAAATACAATTGGCAAAATGCCGACTTAAGTACAAGAAGACCGACTCTTCTTCTGTCTATGTTTTGAACCATTCCTGTGACACTAGTTATAGATTTCGATGCTTCACTTCAGGTTTACTGTATCCCTTGGACCTTCTTATTGACGATGAAACACAGTAATTGCATCGGAATTAAATTCAAAAGGCACAATGCCGACTTAAGAACAAGAAGACTGACTCTTCTTACTGACTATGTTTTGAACAATTATTGTGACACTAGTTATAGATTCCGATGCTTCACTTCAGGTTTACTGGAACCCTTGGACCTACTTATTGAAGATGAAACACAGGAATAGCATCGGAATTAAATACAAAAGGCAAAATGCCGACTTAAGTACAAGAATACTGACTCTTCTTACTGACTATGCTTTGAACCATTCCTGTGACACTAGTTATAGATTCCGATGCTTCACTTCAGGTTTACTGTATCCCTTGGACCTTCTTATTGACGATGAAACACAGCAATTGCATCGGAATTAAATAGAAAAGGCACAATGCCGACTTAAGTACAAGGAGACTGACCCTTCCATCTCTCTATGTTTTGAACCATTCCTGTGCCACTACTTATAGATTTCGTTGCTTCACGTCAGGTTTGAGTATCCCTTGGACCTTCTTATTGTCGATGAAACACAGAAATTGCATCGGAATTAAATACAAAATGCACAATGCCGACTTAAGGAGAAGAAGACTGACTCTTCTTACTGACTATGTTTTGAACCATTCCTTTGACACTAGTTATAGATTCCGATGCTTCACTTCAGGTTTACTGTATCCCTTGGACCTTCTTATTGAGGATGAAACACTGCAATTGGATCGGAATTAAATAGAAAAGGCACAATGCCGATTTAAGCACAAGAAGACTGACTCTTCCTACTGTCTATGTGTTGAACCATTCCTGTGACAATAGTCATAGATTCCGATGCTTCACTTCAGGTTTACTGTACCCCTCTTCCCTTCTTATTGACGATGAATCACAGAAATTGCAACGGAATTAAATACAAAAGGCACAATGCCAACTTAAGAACAAGAAGCCTGACTCCTCTTACTGACTATGTTTTGAACCATTCCTGTGACATTAGTTATAGATTCCGATGCTTCACTGCAGGTTTACTGTATCCCACTGACCTTCTTAATGACGATGAAACACAGAAATTGCACGGAATTAAATCCAAAAGGCACAGTGCCGAATTAAGTACAAGAATACTGACTCTTCTTACTGTCTATGTTTTGAACCATCTCTGTGACACTAGTTATGGATTCCGATGCTTCACGCAAGGTTTACTGTATACCCCTGAAGTTCTTATTGACAATGAAACACAGAAATTCCGTCGGAATTATATACAAAACGCACAATGCCGAATTAAGTACAAGAAGACTGACTCTCCTTACTGTCTATACTTTGATCGATTGCTGTGACACTAGTTATAGATTCCGGTGCTTTACTCTAGGTTTACTGTATCCCTTGGACCTTCTTATTGACGATGAAACACAGAAATTGCATCGGAATTAAATAAAAAAGGCACAATGCAGACTTAAGTACAAGAAGACTGACTCTGCTTACTGTCTATGATTTGAACCATTCCTGTGACACTAGTTACAGATTCCGATGCTTCACTCCAGGTTTACTGTATCCCTTGGACCTTCTTATTGACGATGAAACACACAAATTGCATGGGAATTAAATACAAAAGGCACAATGCCGACATAAGTACAAGAAGACTGACTCTTCTTACTGAGTATGCTTTGAACCATTCCTGTGACACTAGTTATAGATTCCGATGCTTCACTTCAGGTTTACTGTATCCCTTGGACCTTGTTATTGACGATGAAACACAGCAATTGCATCGGAAATAAATAGAAAAGGCACAATGCCGACTTAAGTACAAGAATACTGACTCTTCCAACTGTCTATGATTTGAACCATTCCTGTGACACTAGTTATAGATTAGGATGCTGCACATCAGGTTTACTGTATCCCTTGGACCTTCTTATTGACGATGAAACACAGATATTGCATCGGAATTAAGTACAAAAGGCACAAGGCCGACTTAAGTACAAGAAGACTGACTCTTCGTACTGACTATGTTTTAACGATTCCTGTGACACGAGATATAGATTCTGATGCTTCACTTCAGGTTTACTGTATCCCTTGGACCTTCTTATTGGCGATGATACACAAATATAGCATCGGAAATAAATACAAAAGGCATAATGCCGACTTAAGTACAACACGACTGACTCATCTTTTTGTCTATGTTTTGAACCATTCCTGTGACACTAGTTATAGATTCCGATTCTTCACTCTAGGTTTACTGTATCCCTTGGACCCTCTTATTGACGATGAAACACAGAAATTGCATCGGAATTAAATACAAAAGGCACATTGCCGACTTCAGTACAAGAAGACTGACTCTTCTTACTGACTATGTTTTGAACCATTCCTGTGACACAAGTTATAGATTCCGATGCTTCACTTCAGGTTTACTGTATCCCTATGACCTTCGTAGTTACGATAAAGCACAGAAATAATATCGGAATTAAATACAAAAGGCACAAAGCCGACTTAAGTACAAGAGGACTGACTCTTCTTACTGTCTATGTTTTGAACCATTCCTGTGACACTGGATGCTTCACTCTAGGTATACTGTATCCCTTGGACCTTGTTATTGACGATGAAACACAGAAGATGACTGGCTCTTCTTACGGACTATGCTTTGAACCATTCCTGTGACACTACTTATACATTCCGATGCCTCACTTCAGTTTCACTGTATCCCTTCGACCTTCTTATTGACGATGAAACACAGAAATTGCATCGGAATTAAATATAAAAGGCACAATGCCGACTTAAGTACAAGAAGACTGACCCTTCCATCTCTCTATATTTTTAACCATTCCTGTGACACTAGTTATAGATTCCGATGCTGCACTCCAGGTTTACTGTATCCCTTGGACCTTCTTATTGACGATGAAACACAGAAATTGCATCGGAATTAAATACAAAAGGCACATTGAAGACTTAAGTACAAGAAGACTGACTCTTCTTACTGACTATGCTTTGATCCATTCCTGTGACACTAGTTATAGATTCCGATGCTTCACTTCAGGTTTACTGTATCCCTCTGACATTCTTATTGACGATGAAACACAGAAATTGCGTCGTAATTAAATACAAAAGCACAATGCCGAATTAAGTACAAGAAGACTGACTCATCTTACTGACTATGTTTGAACCATTCCTGTGACACTAGTTATAGATTCCGATGCTTCACTTCAGGTTTACTGTATCCCTTTGACCTTCTTATTGACGATGAAACACAAAAATTGCACGGAATTAATTCCAAAAGGCACAGTGCCGAATTAAGTACAAGAATACTGACTCTTCTTACTGTCTATGTTTTGAACCATCCCTGTGACACTAGTTATGGATTCCGATGCTATACTCCAGGTTTACTGTATCCCTCTGACGTTCTTATTGACGATGAAACACAGAAATTCCCTCGGAATTAAATACAAAACGCACAATGCCGAATTAAGTACCAGAAGACTGACTTTCCTTACTGTCTATATTTTGAACCATTCCTGTGACACTAGTTATAGATTCCGATGCTTCACTCTAGGTTTACTGTATCCCCTGGACGTTCTTATTGACGATGAAACACAGAAATTGCATCGGAAATAAATAAAAAAGGCACAATGCCGACTTAAGTACAAGAAGACTGACTCTGCTTAATGTCTATGATTTGAACCATTCCTGTGACACTAGTAACAGATTCCGATGCTTCACTCCAGGTTTACTGTATCCCTTGGACCTTCTTATTGACGATGAAACACAGAAATTGCATCGGAATTAAATACAAAATGCACAATGCCGACTTAAGTACAAGAAGACTGACTCATCTTACTGACTATGCTTTGAACCATTCCTGTGACACAAGTTATAGATTCCGATGCTTCACTTCAGGTTTAGTGTCTCCCTTGGACCTTCTTATTGACGATGAAACACAGCAATTGCACCGGAATTAAATAGAATAGGCACAATGCCGACTTAAGTACAGGAAGACTGACTCTTCCTACTGTCTATGATTTGAACCATTCCTGTGACACTAGTTATAGATTCCGATGCTTCACTTCAGGTTTACTGTATCCCTCTGCCCTTCTTATTGACGATGAAACACAGAAATTGCAACGGGATTAAATACAAAAGGCACAATGCCGACTTAAGTGCAAGAAGACACACTCTTCTTTTGTCTATGTTTTGAAACATTCCTGTGACACTAGTTATAGATTTCGATGCTTCACTTCAGGTTTACTGTATCCCTTGGACCTTCTTATTGACGATGAAACACAGAAATTGCATCGGAATTAAGTACAAAAGGCACAAGGCCGACTTAAGTACAAGAAGACTGACTCTTCTTACTGGCTATGCTTTGAACGATTCCTGTGACACTAGTTATAGATTCTGATGCTTCACTTCAGGTTTACTGTATCCCTTGGACCTTCTTATTGGCGATGAAACACAGATATTGCATCGGAATTAAATACAAAAGGCATAATGCCGACTTCAGTACAACAAGACTTACTCATCTTTCTGTCTATGCTTTGAACCATTCCTGTGACACTAGTAATAGATTCCGATGCTTCACTCCAGGTTTACTGTATCCCTTGGACGTTCATATTGACGATTAAACACTGAAATTGCATCGGAATTAAATACAATAGGCACAATGCCGAATTAGTACAAGAAGAATGACGCATCTTACTGACTATGTTTTGAACCATTCCTGTGACACTAGTTATAGATTCCGATGCTTCACTTCAGGTTTACTGTATCCCTTTGACCTTCTTATTGACGATGAAACACAGCAATTGCACCGGAATTAAATAGAAAAGGCACAATGCCGACTTAAGTACAGGAAGACTGACGCTTCCTACTCTCTATGTTTTGAACCATTCCTGTGACACTAGTTATAGATTCCGATGCTTCACTTCAGGTTTACTGTATCCCTCTGACCTTCTTATTGACGATCAAACACAGAAATTGCATCGGGATTAAATACAAAAGGCACAATGCCGACTTAAGTACAAGAAGACACACTCTTCTTTTGTCTATGCTTTGAATCATTCCTGTGACACTAGTTATAGATTTCGATGCTTCACTTCAGGTTTACTGTATCCCTTGGACCTTCTTATTGACGATGAAACACAGAAATTGCATCGGAATTAAGTACAAAAGGCACAAGGCCGACTTAAGTACAAGAAGACTGAGTCTTCTTACTGGCTATGCTTTGAACGATTCCTGTGACACTAGTTATAGATTCTGAAGCTTCACTTCAGGTTTACTGTATCCCTTGGACCTTCTTATTGGTGATTAAACACAGATATTGCATCGGAATTAAATACAAAAGGCATAATGCCGACTTCAGTACAACAAGACTGACTCATCTTTTTGTCTATGTTTTGAACCATTCCTGTGACACTAGCTATAGATTCCGATGCTTCACTTCAGATTTACTGTATCCCTATGTCGTTCTTATTGACGATGAAACACAGAAATTGCGTCGGAATTAAATACAAATGGCACAATGCCGAATAAAGTACAAGAAGACTGACTCTTTTTACTGTCTATGTTTTGAACCATCCCTGTGACACTAGTTATGGATTCCGCATCTTTACTCCAGGTTTACTGTATCCCTCTGACGTTCTTATTGACGATGAAAACAGAAATTCCGTCGGAATTAAATACAAAACGCACAATGCCGAATTAAGTACAAGAAGACTGACTCTCCTTACTGTCTATATTTTGAACCATTCCTGTGACACTAGTTATAGATTCCGATGCTTCACTCTAGGTTTACTGTATCCCTTGGACCTTCTTGTTGACGATGAAACACAGAAATTGCATCGGAATTAAATAAAAAAGCACAATGCCGACTTAAGTACAAGAAGACTGACTCTGCTTACTGTCCATATTTTGAACCATTCCTGTGACACTAGTTACAGATTCCGATGCTTCACTCCAGGATTACTGTATCCCTTGGATCTTCTTATTGACGATGAAACACAGCAATTGCATCGGAATTAAATAGAAAAGGCACAATGCCGACTTATGTATAAGAAGACTGACTCTTCCTACTGTCTATGTTTTGAACCCTTCGTGTGACACTAGTTATAGGTTCCGATGCTTCACTTCAGGTTTACTGTATCCCGTGGACCTTTTTATTGACGATGAAACACAGAAATTGCATCGGAAATAAGTACAAAAGGCACAAGGCCAACTTAAGTACATGAAGACTGACTCTTCTTACTGACTATGCTTTGAACGATTCCTGTGACACTAGTTATAGATTCTGATGCTTCACTTCAGGTTTACTGTATCCCTTGGTTCTTCTTATTGGCGATGAAACACAGATATTGCATCGGAATTATATAGAAAAGGCACAATGCCGACTTAAGTACAACAAGACTGACTCACCTTTTTGTCTATGTTTTGAACCATTCCTGTGACACTAGTTATAGATTCCGATGTTTCACTCCAGGTTTACTGTATGAATTGTACGTTCATATTGACGATTAAACACAGAAATTGCATCGGAATTAAATACAAAAGGCACAATGACGACTTAAGAGCAAGAAGACTGACTCTTCTTACTGACTATGCTTTGAACGATTCCTGTGACACTAGTTATAGATTCCGATGCTTCACTTCAGGTTTACTGTATCCCTCTGACCTTCGTATTGACGATAAAACACAGAAATTACATCGGAATTAAATACAAAATGCACAATGCCGACTTAAGTACAAGGAGACTAACTCTTCTTACTGTCTGTGTGTTGAACCTTTCCTGTGACACTAGTTATAGATTCCGATGCTTCACTTCTGATTTACTGTATCCCTCTGATGTTCTTATCGACGATGAAACACAGAAATTCCGTCGGAATTAAATACAAAAGGCACAATGCCGAATTAAGTACAAGAAGACTGACTCTTCTTACTGTCTGTGCTTTGAACCATTCCTGTGACACTGGTTATAGATACCGATGCTTCACTTCAGGATTACTGTTTCCCACTGACCTTCTTAGTGACGATGAAACACAGAAATTGCGTCGGAATTAAATACAAAAGGCACAATGCCGACTTAAGTACAAGAAGACTGACTCTTCTTACTGACTATGTTTTGAACCATTCCTGTGACACCAGTTATAGATTCCGATGCTTCACTCTAGCTTCACTCTATCCCTTGGACCTTCTTATTGACGATGAAACACAGAAATTGCATCGGAAATAAATAAAAAAAGGACAATGCAGACTTAAGTACAAGAAGACTGTCTCTGCTTACTGTCTATGTTTTGAACCATTCCTGTGATACTAGTTATAGATTTCGATGCTTCACTTCATGTTTACTGTATCCATGGACCTTCTTATTGACGATGAAACACAGAAATTGCATCGGAATTAAATAAAAAGGCACAATGCCGACTTAAGTACAAGAAGACTGACTCATCTTACTGTCTATGTTTTGAACCATTCCTGTGACCCTAGTTATAGATTCCGTTGCTTCACTCCAGGTTTACTGTATACCTTGGACCTTCTTATTGACGATGAAACACAGAAATTGCATCGGAATTAAATACAAAAGCACAATGCCGACTTAAATACAAGAAGACGGACTCTTCTTACTGACTATGCTTTAAACCATTCCTGTGACACTAGTTATAGATTCCGATGCTTCACTTCAGGTTTACTGTATCCCTCTGACGTTCTTATTGACGATGAAACACAGAAATTGCGTCGGAATTAAATACAAAAGCACAATGCCGAATTAAGTACAAGAAGACTGACTCTTCTTACTATCTATGTTTTGAACCATTCCTGTGACACTTGTTATAGATTCCGATGCTTCACTTTAGGTATTCTGTATCCCTTGGACCTTGTTATTGACGATGAAACACAGAAATTGCATCGGAATTAAATAAAAAAGTCACAATGCCGACTTAAGTACCAAAAGACTGACTCTTCTTACTGTCTATGTTTTGAACCATTCCTGTGACACTAGTTACACATTCCGATGCTTCACTCCAGGTTTACTGTATCCCTTGGACCTTCTTATTGTCTATGAAACACAGATATTGCATCGGAATTAAATACCATAGGCACAATGCCGACTTAAGTACAAGATGACTGCCTCTTCTTACTGACTATGCTTTGAACCATTCCTGTGACACTAGTTTTAGATTCCGATGCTTCACTTCAGTTTCACTGTATCCCTTGGACCTTCTTATTGACGATGAAACACAGAAATTGCATCGGAATTAAATACAAAAGGCACAATGCGACTTAAGAACAAGAAGACTGACTCTTCTTACTGACTATGTTTTGAACCATTCCTCTGACACTAGTTATAGATTCCGATGCTTCACTTCAGGTTTACTGTATCCCTCTTCCCTTCTTATTGACGATGAAACACAGAAATTGCATCGGGATTAAATACAAAAGGCACAATGCCGACTTAAGTACAAGAAGACACACGATTCTTTTGTCTATGTTTTGAAACATTCCTGTGACACTAGTTATAGATTTCGATGCTTCACTTCAGGTTTACTGTATCCCTTGGACCTTCTTATTGACGATGAAACACAGAAATTGCATCGGAATTAAGTACAAAAGGCACATGGCCGACTTAAGTACAAGAGGACTGACTCTTCTTGCTGGCTATGCTTTGAACGACTCCTGTGACACTAGTTATAGATTCTGATGCTTCACTTCAGTTTTACTGTATCCCTTGGTCCTTATTGGCGATGAAACACAGATATTGCATCGGAATTAAATACAAAAGGCATAATGCCGACTTCAGTACAACAAGACTGACTCATCTTTTTGTCTATGTTTTGAACCATTCCTGTGACACTAGTTATAGATTCCGATGCTTCACTCCAGGTTTACTGTATCCCTTGGACGTTCATACTGACGATTAAACACAGAAATTGCAACGGAATTAAATACAATAGGCACAATGCCGAATTAGTACAAGAAGAATGACCCTTCTTACTGACTATTTTTTGAACCATTCCTGTGACACTAGTTATAGATTACGATGCTTCACTTCAGGTTTACAGTATGCCTCTGACCTTCGTAGTGACAATAAAACACAGAAATTACATCGGAATTCAATACAAAAGGCACAATGCCGACTTAAGTACAAGAGGACTGACTCTTCCTACTGTCTGTGTTTTGAACCATTCCTGTGACACTAGTTACAGATTCCGATGCTTCACTTCAGATTTACTGTATCCCTCTGACGTTCTTATTGGCGATGAAACACAGAAATTGCGTCGGAATTAAATACAAATGGCACAGTGCCGAATAAAGTACAAGAAGACTGACTCTTCTTACTGTCTATGTTTTGAACCATCCCTGTGACACTAGTTATGGATTCCGATGGTTTACTCCAGTTTTACTGTATCCCTCTGACGTTCTTATTGACGATAAAACACAGAAATTACACGGAATTAAATCCAAAAGGCACAGTGCCGAATTTAGTACAAGAATACTGACTCTTCTTACTGTCTATATTTTGAAGCATCCCTGTGACACTAGTTATGGATTCGGATGCTTCACTCTAGGTTTACTGTATCCCTTGGACCTTCTTGTTGACGATGAAACACAGAAATTGCATCGGAATTAAATAAAAAAGCACAATGCTGACTTAAGTACAAGAAGACTGACTCTTCCTACTGTCTATGTTTTGAACCATTCCTGTGACACTAGTTATAGATTCCGATGCTTCACTTCAGGTTTACTGTATCCCTCTGTCCTTCTTATTGACGATGAAACACAGATATTGCATCGGAATTAAGTACAAAAGGCACAAGGCCAACTTAAGTACTAGAAGACTGACTCTTCTTACTGACTATGTTTTGAACGATTCCTGTGACACTAGTTATAGATTCTGATGCTTCACTTCTGGTTTACTGTATCCCTTGGTTCTTCTCATTGGCGATGAAACACAATTATTGCATCGGAATTATATACAAAAGGCACAATGCCGACTTAAGTACAACAAGACTGACTCACCTTTTTGTCTATGTTTTGAACCATTCCTGCGACACTAGTTATAGATTCCAATGCTTCACTCCAGGTTTACTGTATCAATTGGACGTTCATATTGACGATTAAACACACAAATTGCATCGGAATTAAATAGAAATGGCACAATACCGACTTAACTACAAGAAGACTGACTCTTCTTACTGACCGTGCTTTGAACCATTCCTGTGACACTAGATATAGATTCCGATGCTTAACTTCAGGATTACTGTTTCCCACTGACTTTCTTAGTGACGATGAAACACAGAAATTGCATCGGAATTAAATACAAAAGGCACAATGCCGACTTAAGTACAAGAAGACTGACTCTTTTTACTGACTATGCTTTGAACCATTCCTGTGACACCAGTTATAGATTCCGATGCTTCACTCTAGCTTTACTGTATCCCTTGGACCTTCTTATTGACGATGAAACACAGAAATTGCATCGGAAATAAATAAAAAAAGGACAATGCCGACTTAAGTACAAGAAGACTGACTCTGCTTACTGTCTATGTTTTGAACCATTCCTGTGATACTAGTTATAGATTTCGATGCTTCACTTCATGTTTACTGTATCCATGGACCTTCTTATTGACGATGAAACACAGAAATTGCATCGGAATTAAATAAAAAGGCACAATGCCGACTTAAGTACAAGAAGACTGACTCATCTTACTGACTATGTTTTGAACCGTTCCTGTGACCCTAGTTATAGATTCCGATGCTTCACTCCAGGTTTACTGTATACCTTGGACCTTCTTATTGACGATGAAACACAGAAATTGCATCGGAATTAAATACAAAAGCACAATGCCGACTTAAATACAAGAAGACGGACTCTTCTTACTGACTATCCTTTAAACCATTCCTGTGACACTAGTTATAGATTCCGATGCTTCACTTCAGGTTTACTGTATCCCTCTGACGTTCTTATTGACGATGAAACACAGAAATTGCGTCGGAATTAAATACAAAAGCACAATGCCGAATTAAGTACAAGAAGACTGACTCTTCTTACTATCTATGTTTTGAACCATTCCTGTGACACTGGTTATAGATTCCGATGCTTCACTTTAGGTATTCTGTATCCCTTGGACCTTGTTATTGACGATGAAACACAGAAATTGCATCGGAATTAAATAAAAAAGGCACAATGCCGACTTAAGTACCAAAAGACTGACTCTTCTTACTGTCTATGTTTTGAACCATTCCTGTGACACTAGTTACACATTCCGATGCTTCACTCCAGGTTTACTGTATCCCTTGGACCTTCTTATTGTCTATGAAACACAGATATTGCATCGGAATTAAATACCATAGGCACAATGCCGACTTAAGTACAAGATGACTGCCTCTTCTTACTGACTATGCTTTGAACCATTCCTGTGACACTAGTTTTAGATTCCGATGCTTCACTTCAGTTTCACTGTATCCCTTGGACCTTCTTATTGACGATGAAACACAGAAATTGCATCGGAATTAAATACAAAAGACACAATGCGACTTAAGAACAAGAAGACTGACTCTTCTTACTGACTATGTTTTGAACCATTCCTGTGACACTAGTTATAGATTCCGATGCTTCACTTCAGGTTTACTGTATCCCTCTTCCCTTCTTATTGACGATGAAACACAGAAATTGCATCGGGATTAAATACAAAAGGCACAATGCCGACTTAAGTACAAGAAGACACACGATTCTTTTGTCTATGTTTTGAAACATTCCTGTGACACTAGTTATAGATTTCGATGCTTCACTTCAGGTTTACTGTATCCCTTGGACCTTCTTATTGACGATGAAACACAGAAATTGCATCGGAATTAAGTACAAAAGGCACATGGCCGACTTAAGTACAAGAGGACTGACTCTTCTTGCTGGCGATGCTTTGAACGATTCCTGTGACACTAGTTATAGATTCTGATGCTTCACTTCAGTTTTACTGTATCCCTTAGTCCTTCTTATTGGCGATGAAACACAGATATTGCATCGGAATTAAATACAAAAGGCATAATGCCGACTTCAGTACAACAAGACTGACTCATCTTTTTGTCTATGTTTTGAACCATTCCTGTGACACTAGTTATAGATTCCGATGCTTCACTCCAGGTTTACTGTATCCCTTGGACGTTCATATTGACGATTAAACACAGAAATTGCAACGGAATTAAATACAATAGGCACAATGCCGAATTAGTACAAGAAGAATGACCCTTCTTACTGACTATTTTTTGAACCATTCCTGTGACACTAGTTATAGATTCCGATGCTTCACTTCAGGTTTACAGTATGCCTCTGACCTTCGTAGTGACAATAAAACACAGAAATAACATCGGAATTCAATACAAAAGGCACAATGCCGACTTAAGTACAAGAGGACTGACTCTTCCTACTGTCTGTGTTTTGAACCATTCCTGTGACACTAGTTACAGATTCCGATGCTTCACTTCAGATTTACTGTATCCCTCCGACGTTCTTATTGGCGATGAAACACAGAAATTGCGTCGGAATTAAATACAAATGGCACAGTGCCGAATAAAGTACAAGAAGACTGACTCTTCTTACTGTCTATGTTTTGAACCATCCCTGTGACACTAGTTATGGATTCCGATGGTTTACTCCAGTTTTACTGTATCCCTCTGACGTTCTTATTGTCGATAAAACACAGAAATTACACGGAATTAAATCCAAAAGACACAGTGCCGAATTTAGTACAAGAATACTGACTCTTCTTACTGTCTATATTTTGAAGCATCCCTGTGACACTAGTTATGGATTCCGATTCTTTACTCCAGGTTTACTGTATCCCTCTGACGTTCTTATTGACGATGAAACACAGAAATTCCGTCGGAATTAAATACAAAACGCACAATGCCGAATTAACTACAAGGAGACTGACTCTCCTTTCTGTCTATATTTTGAACCATTCCTGTTACACTAGTTATAGATTCCGATGCTTCACTCTAGGTTTACTGTATCCCTTGGACCTTCTTGTTGACGATGAAACACAGAAATTGCATCGGAATTAAATAAAAAAGCACAATGCCGACTTAAGTACAAGAAGACTGACTCTTCCTACTGTCTATGCTTTGAACCATTCCTGTGACACTAGTTATAGATTCCGATGCTTCACTTCAGGTTTACTGTATCCCTCTGTCCTTCTTATTGACGATGAAACACAGATATTGCATCGGAATTAAGTACAAAAGGCACAAGGCCAACTTAAGTACTAGAAGACTGACTCTTCTTACTGACTATGTTTTGAACGATTCCTGTGACACTAGTTATAGATTCTGATGCTTCACTTCTGGTTTACTGTATCCCTTGGTTCTTCTCATTGGCGATGAAACACAATTATTGCATCGGAATTATATACAAAAGGCACAATGCCGACTTAAGTACAACAAGACTGACTCACCTTTTTGTCTATGTTTTGAACCATTCCTGCGACACTAGTTATAGATTCCAATGCTTCACTCCAGGTTTACTGTATCAATTGGACGTTCATATAGACGATTAAACACACAAATTGCATCGGAATTAAATAGAAATGGCACAATACCGACTTAACTACAAGAAGACTGACTCTTCTTACTGACCGTGCTTTGAACCATTCCTGTGACACTAGATATAGATTCCGATGCTTAACTTCAGGATTACTGTTTCCCACTGACCTTCTTAGTGACGATGAAACACAGAAATTGCATCGGAATTAAATACAAAAGGCACAATGCCGACTTAAGTACAAGAAGACTGACTCTTTTTACTGACTATGCTTTGAACCATTCCTGTGACACCAGTTATAGATTCCGATGCTTCACTCTAGCTTTACTGTATCCCTTGGACCTTCTTATTGACGATGAAACACAGAAATTGCATCGGAAATAAATAAAAAAAGGACAATGCCGACTTAAGTACAAGAAGACTGACTCTGCTTACTGTCTATGTTTTGAACCATTCCTGTGATACTAGTTATAGATTTCGATGCATCACTTCATGTTTACTGTATCCATGGACCTTCTTATTGTCGATGAAACACAGAAATTGCATCGGAATTAAATACAAAAGGCACAATGCCGACTTAAGTACAAGAAGACTGACTCATCTTACTGTCTATGTTTTGAACCATTCCTGTGACACTAGTTATAGATTCCGATGCTTCACTCCAGGTTTACTGTATACCTTGGACCTTCTTATTGACGATGAAACACAGAAATTGCATCGGAAATAAATACAAAAGCACAATGCCGACTTAAGTACAAGAAGACGGACTCTTCTTACTAACTATGTTTTGAACCATTCCTATGACACTAGTTATAGATTCCGATGCTTCACTTCAGGTTTACTGTATCCCTCTGACCTTGTTATTGACGATAAAACACTGAAATTGCATCGGAATCAAATACAAAAGGCACAATGCCGACATAAGTACAAGAAGACTGACTCTTCTTACTGACTATGCTTTGAACCATTCCTGTGACACTAGTTATATATTCCAATGCTTCACTTCAGGTTTATTGTATCCCTTGGACCTTCTTATTGACGATGAAACACAGCAATTGCATCGGAATTAAATAGAAAAGGCACAATGCCGACTTAAGTATAAGAAGACTGACTCTTCCTACTGTCTATGTTTTGAACCATTCCTGTGATACTAGTTATAGATTCCGATGCTTCACTTCAGGTTTACTGTATCCCTCTGCCCTTCTTATTGACGATGAAAGACAGAAATTGCATCGGAATTAAATACAAAAGGCACAATGCCGACTTATGTACAAGAAGACACACTCTTCTTCTGTCTATGTTTTGAACCATTCCTGTTACACTAGATATAGATTTCGATGCTTCACTTCAGGTTTACTGTGTCCCTTGGACTTTCTTATTGATGATGAAACACAGAAATTGCATCGGAATTAAGTACAAAAGGCCGACTAAGTACAAGAAGACTGATTCTTCTTACTGACTATCTTTTGAACGCTTCCTGTGACACTAGTTATAGATTCTGATGCTTCACTTCAGGTTTACTGTATCCCTTGGACCTTCTTATTGGCAATGAAACACAGATATTGCATCGGAATTATATACAAAAGGCACAATGCCGACTTAAGTACAAGAAAACTGTCTCTTCTCACTGCCTATGTTTTGAACCATTCCTGTGACACTAGTTATAGATTCCGATGCTTCACTCTAGCTTTACTGTATCCCTTGAACCTTCTTATCGACGATGAAACACCGAAATTGCATATGAAATGAATAAAAAAAGGACAATGCCGACTTAAGTACAAGAAGACTGACTCTGCTTACTGTCTATGTTTTGAACCACTCCTGTGATACTAGTTATAGATTTCGATGCTTCACTTCGGGTTTACTGTATCCCTTGGACCTTCTTATTGACGATGAAACACAGACATTGCATCGGAATTAAATACAAAAGGCACAATGCCGACTTAAGTACATGAAGACTGACTCATCTTACTGGCTATGTTTTGAACCATTCCTGTGACACTAGTTATAGATTCCGATGCTTCACTCCAGGTTTACTGTATACCTTGGACCTTCTTATTGACGATGAAACACAGAAATTGCATCGGAATTAAATACATAAGCACAATGCCGACTTAAGTACAAGAAGACGGACTCTTCTTACTGACTATGTTTTGAACCATTCCTGTGACACTACTTATAGATTCCGATGCTTCACTTCAGGTTTACTGTCTCTCTCTGACCTTCTTATTGACGATAAAACACAGAAATTGCAGGGGAATTAAATACAAAAGGCACAATGCCGACATAAGTACAAGAAGACTGACTCTTCTTACTATCTATGTTTTGAACCATTCCTGTAACACTAGTTATAGATTCCGATGCTTCACTCCAGGTTTACTGTATCCCTTGGACCTTCTTATTGACGATGAAACACAGAAATTGCATCGGAATTAAATAGAAAAGGCACAATGGCGACTTAAGTACAAGAAGACTGACTCTGCTTACCGTCTATGCTTTGAACCATTTCTGTGATACTAGTTATAGATTTCGATGCTTCGCTTCAGGTTTACTGTATCCCTTGGACCTTCTTATTGACGATGAAACACAGAAATTGCATTGGAATTAAATACAAAAGGCACAATGCCGACTTAAGTACAAGAAGACACACTCATCTTCTGTCTATGTTTTGAACCATTCCTGTGACACTAGTTATAGATTTCGATGCTTCACTTCAGGTTTACTGTATCCCTTGGACCTTCTTATTGACGATGAAACACAGAAATCGCATCGGAATTAATTAAAAAGGCACAAGGCCGACATAAGTACAAGAAGACTGACTCTTCTTACTGACTATGTTTTGAACGATTCCTGTGACACTAGTTATAGATTCTGATGCTTCACTTCAGGTTTACTGTACCCCTTGGACCTTCTTATTGGCGATGAAACACAGATATTGCATCGGAATTATATACAAAAGGCACAATGCCGACTTAAGTACAACAAGACTGACTCATCTTTTTGTCTATGTTTTGAACCATTCCTGTGACACTAGTTATAGATTCCGATGCTTCACTCCAGGTTTACTGTATCCCTTGGACGTTCATATTGACGATTAAACACAGAAATTGCATCGGAATTAAATACAAAAGGCACAATGCCGACATAAGTACAAGAAGACTGACTCTTCTTACTCACTATGCTTTGAACCATTCCTGTGACACAAGTTATAGATTACGATGCTTCACTTCAGGTTTACTGTATCCCTTGGATCTTCTTATTGACGATGAAACACAGCAATTGCATCGGAATTAAGTAGAAAAGGCACCATGCCGACTTAAGTATAAGAAGACTGACTCCTCCTACTGTCTATGTTTTGAACCATTCCTGTGATACTAGTTATAGATTCCGATGCTTCACTTCAGGTTTACTGTATTCCTCTGCCCTTCTTATTGACGATGAAACACAGAATTTGCATCGGAAATAAATACAAAAGGCACAATGCCGACTTAAGTACAAGAAGACACACTCTTCTTCTGTCTATGTTTTGAACCATTCCTGTGACACTAGTTACAGATTTCGATGCTTCACTTCAGGTTTACTGTATCCCTTGGACCTTCTTATTGACGATGAAACACAGAAATTGCATCGGAATTAAGTACAAAAGGCACATGGCAGACTTATGTACAAGAAGATTGACTCTTCTTACTGACTATGCTTTGAACGATTCCTGTGACACTAGTTATAGATTCTGATGCTTCACTTCAGGTTTACTGTATCCCTTGGACCTTCTTATTGGCGATGAAACACAGATATTGATCGGAATTATATACAAAGGCCACAATGCCGACTTAAGTACAACAAGACTGACTCATCTTTTTGTCTATGTTTTGAACCATTCCTGTGACACTAGTTATAGATTCCGATGCTTCACTTCAGGTTTACTGTATCCCTCTGACCTTCTTATTGACGATGAAACACAGAAATTGCATCGGAATTAAATAGAAAAGGCACAATACCTACTTAAGTACAAGAAGACTGACTCTTCTTTTTGACTATGTTTTGAACCATTCCTGTGACACTAGTTTTTTATTCCGATGCTTCTCTTGAGGTTTATTGTATTCTTCGGACCTTCTTATGGACGATGAAACACAGAAATTGCATCGGAATGAAATACAAAGGCACAATGCCGACTTAAGTACAAGAAGACGGACTCTTCTTACTGACTATGTTTTGAACCATTCCTGTGACACTAGTTATAGATTCCGATGCTTCACTTCAGGTTTACTGTATCCCTCTGACCTTCTTATTGACGATAAAACACAGATATTGCATCGGAATTAAATACAGAAGGCACAATGGCGACATAAGTACAAGAAGACTGACTCTTCTTACTGTCTATGTTTTGAACCATTCCTGTAACACTAGTTATAGATTCCGATGCTTCACTTCAGGTTTACTGTATCCCTAGGACCTTCTTATAGACGATGAAACACAGAAATTGCATCGGAATTAAAGTGAAAAGGCACAATGCCGACTTAAGTACAAGAAGACTGACTCTGCTTACTGTCTATGTTTTGAACCATTTCTGTGGTACTAGTTATAGATTTCGATGTTTCGCTTCAGGTTTAGTGTATCCCTTGGACCTTCTTATTGACGATGAAACACATAAATTACATCGGAATTAAATACAAAAGGCACAATGCCGACTTAAGTACAAGAAGACACACTCTTCTTCTGTCTATGTTTTGAACCATTCCTGTGACACTAGTTATAGATTTCGATGCTTCACTTCAGGTTTACTGTATCCCTTGGGCCTTCTTATTGACGATGAAACACAGAAATTGCATCGGAATTAAGTACAAAAGGCACCAGGCCGACTTAAGTACAAGAAGACTGACTCTTCTTACTGACTATGTTTTGAACGATTCCTGTGACACTAGCTTTAGATTCTGATGCTTCACTTCAGGTTTACTGTATCACTTGGACCTTCTTATTGGCGATGAAACACAGATATTGCATCGGAATTATATACAAAAGGCACAATTCCGACTTAAGTGCAACAAGACTGACTCATCTTTTTGTCTATGCTTTAAACCATTCCTGTGACACTAGTTATAGATTCCGATGCTTCACTCCAGGTTTACTGTATCCCTTGGACGTTCATATTAACGATTAAACACAGAAATTGCATCGGAATTAAATACAAAAGGCACAATGCCGACTTAAGTACAAGAAGACTGACTCTTCTTACTGACTATGTTTTGAACCATTCCTGTGACACTAGTTACAGATTCCGATGCTTCACTTCAGGTTTACTGTGTCCCTCTGACCTTCGTATTGACGATAAAACACAGAAATTACATCGGAATTAAATACAAAAGGCACAATGCCGACTTAAGTACAAGAAGACTGACTCTTCTTTTTGACTATGTTTTGAACCATTCCTGTGACACTAGTTTTTTATTCCTATGCTTCACTTGAGGTTTATTGTATTCTTCGGACCTTCTTATGGACGATGAAACACAGAAATTGCATCGGAATGAAATACAAAAGGCACAATGCCGACTGAAGTACAAGAAGACTGACCCTTCCATCTCTCTATGTTTTGAACCATTCCTGTGACACTAGTTATAGATTCCGATGCTTCACTTCAGGTTTACTGTATCCCTCTGACCTTCTTGTTGACGATGAAACACAGAAATTGCATCGGAATTAAATAGAAAAGGCACAATACCGACTTAACTACAAGAAGACTGGCTCTTCTTACTGACCGTGCTTTGAACCATTCCTGTGACACTAGTTATAGATTCCGATGCTTAACTTCAGGATTACTGTTTCCCACTGACCTTCTTAGTGACGATGAAACACAGAAATTCCATCGGAATTAAATACAAAAGGCACAATGCCGACTTAAGTACAAGAAGACTGACTCTTCTTACTGACTATGTTTTGAACCATTCCTGTGACACCAGTTATAGATTCCGATGCTTCACTCTAGCTTTACTGTATCCCTTGGACCTTCTTATTGACGATGAAACACAGAAATTGCATCGGAAATAAATAAAAAAAGGACAATGACGACTTAAGTACAAGAACACTGACTCTGCTTACTGTCTATGTTTTGAACCATTCCTGTGATACTAGTTATAGATTTCGATGCTTCACTTCAGGTTTACTGTATCCCTTGGACCTTGTTATTGACGATAAAACACAGAAATTGCATCGGAATCAAATTCAAAAGCACAATGCCGACTTAAGTACAACAAGACTGACTCATCTTTTTGTCTATGCTTTGAACCATTCCTGTGACACTAGTTATAGATTCCGATGCTTCACTCCAGGTATACTGTATCCCTTGGACGTTCATATTGACGATTAAACACAGAAATTGCATCGGAATTAAATACAAAAGGCACAATGCCGACATAAGTACAAGAAGACTGACTCTTCTTACTGACTATGCATTGAACCATTCCTGTGACACTAGTTATAGATTCCGATGCTTAACTTCAGGATTACTAGTGACTATGAAACACAGAAATTGCATCGGAATTAAAGTGAAAAGGCACAATGCCGACTTAAGTACAAGAAGACTGACTCTGCTTACTGTCTATGTTTTGAACCATTTCTGGGGTACTAGTTATAGATTTCGATGCTTCGCTTCAGGTTTACTGTATCGCTTGGACCTTCTTATTGACGATGAAACACAGAAATTACATCGGAATTATATACAAAAGGCACAATGCCGACTTAAGTACAAGAAGACACACTCTTCTTCTGACTATGTTTTGAACCATTCCTGTGACACTAGTTATAGATTTCGATGCTTCACTTCAGCTTTACTGTATCCCTTGGACCTTCTTATTGACGATGAAACACAGAAATTGCATCGGAAAGAGTACAAAAGGCACCAGGCCGACTTAAGTACTAGAAGACTGACTCTTCTTACTGACTATGTTTTGAACGATTCCTGTGACACTAGTTATAGATTCTGATGCTTCACTTCAGGTTTACTGTATCCCTTGGACCTTCTTATTGGCGATGAAACACAGATATTGCATCGGAATTATATACAAAAGGCACAATGCCGACTTAAGTGCAACAAGACTGACTCATCTTTTTGTCTATGCTTTGAACCATTCCTGTGAAACTAGTTATAGATTCCTATGCTTCACTCCAGGTTTACTGTATCCCTTGGACGTTCATATTGACGATTAAACACAGAAATTGCATCGGAATTAAATACAAACGGCACAATGCCGACTTAAGTACAAGAAGACTGACTCTTCTTACTGACTATGTTTTGAACCATTCCTGTGACACTAGTTATAGATTCCGATGCTTCACTTCAGGTTTACTGTGTCCCTCTGACCTTCGTATTGACGATAAAACACAGAAATTACATCGGAATTAAATACAAAAGGCACAATGCCGACTTAAGTACAAGAAGACTGACTCTTCTTTTTGACTATGTTTTGAACCATTCCTGTGACACTAGTTTTTTTATCCGATGCTTCACTTGAGGTTTATTGTATTCTTCGGACCTTCTTATGGACGATGAAACACAGAAATAGCATCGGAATGAAATACAAAAGGCACAATTCCGACTGAAGTACAAGAAGACTGACCCTTCGATCTCTCTATGTTTTGAACCATTCCTGTGACGCTAGTTATAGATTCCGATGCTTCACTTCAGGTTTGCTGTATCCCTCTGACCTTCTTGTTGACGATGAAACACAGACATTGCATCGGAATTAAATAGAAAACGCACAATACCGACTTATGTACAACAAGACGGACTCTTCTTACTGACTATGTTTGAACCATTCCTGTGACACTAGTTATAGATTCCGATGCTTCACATCAGGTTTACTGTCTCCCTCTGACCTTCTTATTGGCGATAAAACACAGAAATTGCAGCGGAATTAAATACAAAAGCCACAATGCCGACATAAGTAGAAGAAGACTGACTCTTCTTACTGTCTATGTTTTGAACCATTCCTGTAACACTAGTTATAGATTCCGATGCTTCACTCCAGGTTTACTGTCTCCCTTGGACCTTCTTATTGACGATGAAACACAGAAATTACATCGGAATTAAATAGAATACGCACAATGCCGACTTAAGTACAAGAGGACTGACTCTGCTTACTGTCTATGTCTTGAACCATTTCTGTGATACTAGTTATAGATATCGATGCTTCGCTTCAGGTTTACTGTATCCCTTGGACCTTCTTATTGACGATGAAACACAGAAATTGCATTGGAATTAAATACAAAAGGCACAATGCCGATTTAAGTACAAGAAGACACACTCTTCTTCTGTCTATGTTTTGAACCATTCCTGTGACACTAGTTATAGATTCCAATGCTTCACTCCAGGTTTACTGTATCCCTTGGACGTTCATATTGACGATTAAACACAGAAATTGCATCGGAATTAAATACAAAAGGCACAATGCCGACATAAGTACAAGAAGACACACTCTTCTTCTGTCTATGTTTTGAACCATTCCTGTGACACTAGTTATAGATTACGATGCTTCACTTCAGGTTTACTGTATCCCTAGGACCTTCTTATTGACGATGAAACACAGAAATTGCATCGGAATTAAAGTGAAAAGGCACAATGCCGACTTAAGTACAAGAAGACTGACTCTGCTTACTGTCTATGTTTTGAACCATTTCTGTGGTACTAGTTATAGATTTCGATGTTTCGCTTCAGGTTTAGTGTATCCCTTGGACCTTCTTATTGACGATGAAACACATAAATTACATCGGAATTAAATACAAAAGGCACAATGCCGACTTAAGTACAAGAAGACACACTCTTCTTCTGTCTATGTTTTGAACCATTCCTGTGACACTAGTTATAGATTTCGATGCTTCACTTCAGGTTTACTGTATCCCTTGGGCCTTCGTATTGACGATGAAACACAGAAATTGCATCGGAATTAAGTACAAAAGGCACCAGGCCGACTTAAGTACAAGAAGACTGACTCTTCTTACTGACTATGTTTTGAACGATTCCTGTGACACTAGCTTTAGATTCTGATGCTTCACTTCAGGTTTACTGTATCACTTGGACCTTCTTATTGGCGATGAAACACAGATATTGCATCGGAATTATATACAAAAGGCACAATTCCGACTTAAGTGCAACAAGACTGACTCATCTTTTTGTCTATGCTTTAAACCATTCCTGTGACACTAGTTATAGATTCCGATGCTTCACTCCAGGTTTACTGTATCCCTTGGACGTTCATATTGACGATTAAACACAGAAATTGGTTCGGAATTAAATACAAAAGGCACAATGCCGACTTAAGTACAAGAAGACTGACTCTTCTTACTGACTATGTTTTGAACCATTCCTGTGACACTAGTTACAGATTCCGATGTTTCACTTCAGGTTTACTGTGTCCCTCTGACCTTCGTATTGACGATAAAACACAGAAATTACATCGGAATTAAATACAAAAGGCACAATGCCGACTTAAGTACAAGAAGACTGACTCTTCTTTTTGACTATGTTTTGAACCATTCCTGTGACACTAGTTTTTTATTCCGATGCTTCACTTGAGGTTTATTGTATTCTTCGGACCTTCTTATGGACGATGAAACACAGAAATTGCATCGGAATGAAATACAAAAGGCACAATGCCGACTGAAGTACAAGAAGACTGACCCTTCCATCTCTCTATGTTTTGAACCATTCCTGTGACACTAGTTATAGATTCCGATGCTTCACTTCAGGTTTACTGTATCCCTCTGACCTTCTTGTTGACGATGAAACACAGAAATTGCATCGGAATTAAATAGAAAAGGCACAATACCGACTTAACTACAAGAAGACTGACTCTTCTTACTGACCGTGCTTTGAACCATTCCTGTGACACTAGTTATAGATTCCGATGCTTAACTTCAGGATTACTGTTTCCCACTGACCTTCTTAGTGACGATGAAACACAGAAATTCCATCGGAATTAAATACAAAAGGCACAATGCCGACTCAAGTACAAGAAGACTGACTCTTCTTACTGACTATGTTTTGAACCATTCCTGTGACACCAGTTATAGATTCCGATGCTTCACTCTAGCTTTACTGTATCCCTTGGACCTTCTTAATGACGATGAAACACAGAAATTGCATCGGAAATAAATAAAAAAAGGACAATGCCGACTTAAGTACAAGAACACTGACTCTGCTTACTGTCTATGTTTTGAACCATTCCTGTGATACTAGTTATAGATTTCGATGCTTCACTTCAGGTTTACTGTATCCCTTGGACCTTGTTATTGACGATAAAACACAGAAATTGCATCGGAATCAAATTCAAAAGCACAATGCCGACTTAAGTACAACAAGACTGACTCATCTTTTTGTCTATGCTTTGAACCATTCCTGTGACACTAGTTATAGATTCCGATGCTTCACTCCAGGTTTACTGTATCCCTTGGACGTTCATATTGGCGATTAAACACAGAAATTGCATCGGAATTAAATACAAAAGGCACAATGCCGACATAAGTACAAGAAGACTGACTCTTCTTACTGACTATGCATTGAACCATTCCTGTGACACTAGTTATAGATTCCGATGCTTAACTTCAGGATTACTAGTGACTATGAAACACAGAAATTGCATCGGAATTAAAGTGAAAAGGCACAATGCCGACTTAAGTACAAGAAGACTGACTCTGCTTACTGTCTATGTTTTGAACCATTTCTGGGGTACTAGTTATAGATTTCGATGCTTCGCTTCAGGTTTACTGTATCGCTTGGACCTTCTTATTGACGATGAAACACAGAAATTACATCGGAATTATATACAAAAGGCACAATGCCGACTTAAGTACAAGAAGACACACTCTTCTTCTGACTATGTTTTGAACCATTCCTGTGACACTAGTTATAGATTTCGATGCTTCACTTCAGCTTTACTGTATCCCTTGGACCTTCTTATTGACGATGAAACACAGAAATTGCATCGGAAAGAGTGCAAAAGGCACCAGGCCGACTTAAGTACTAGAAGACTGACTCTTCTTACTGACTATGTTTTGAACGATTCCTGTGACACTAGTTATAGATTCTGATGCTTCACTTCAGGTTTACTGTATCCCTTGGACCTTCTTATTGGCGATGAAACACAGATATTGCATCTGAATTATATACAAAAGGCACAATGCCGACTTAAGTGCAACAAGACTGACTCATCTTTTTGTCTATGCTTTGAACCATTCCTGTGAAACTAGTTATAGATTCCTATGCTTCACTCCAGGTTTACTGTATCCCTTGGACGTTCATATTGACGATTAAACACAGAAATTGCATCGGAATTAAATACAAACGGCACAATGCCGACTTAAGTACAAGAAGACTGACTCTTCTTACTGACTATGTTTTGAACCATTCCTGTGACACTAGTTATAGATTCCGACGCTTCACTTCAGGTTTACTGTGTCCCTCTGACCTTCGTATTGACGATAAAACACAGAAATTACATCGGAATTAAATACAAAAGGCACAATGCCGACTTAAGTACAAGAAGACTGACTCTTCTTTTTGACTATGTTTTGAACCATTCCTGTGACACTAGTTTTATTATCCGATGCTTCACTTGAGGTTTATTGTATTCTTCGGACCTTCTTATGGACGATGAAACACAGAAATAGCATCGGAATGAAATACAAAAGGCACAATGCCGATTTAAGTACAAGAAGACACACTCTTCTTCTGTCTATGTTTTGAACCATTCCTGTGACACTAGTTATAGATTTCGATGCTTCACTTCAGGTTTACTGTATCCCTTGGACCTTCTTAATGACGATGAAACACAGAAATCGCATCGGAATTAATTACAAAAGGCACAAGGCCGACATAAGTACAAGAAGACTGACTCTTCTTACTGACTATGTTTTGAACGATTCCTGTGCAACTAGTTATAGATTCTGATGCTTCACTTCCGGTTTACTGTATCCCTTGGACCTTCTTATTGGCGATGAAACACAGATATTGCATCGGAATTATATACAAAAGGCACAATGCCGACATAAGTACAACAAGACTGACTCATCTTTTTGTCTATGTTTTGAACCATTCCTGTGACACTAGTTATAGATTCCGATGCTTCACTCCAGGTTTACTGTATCCCTTGGACGTTCGTATTGACGATTAAACACAGAAATTGCATCGGAATTAAATACAAAAGGCACAATGCCGACATAAGTACAAGAAGACTGACTCTTCTTACTGACTATGCTTTGAACCATTCCTGTGACACTAGTTATAGATTCCGATGCTTCACTTCAGGTTTACTGTATCCCTTGGATCTTCTTATTGACCATGAAACACAGCAATTGCATCGGAATTAAATAGAAAAGGCACAATGCCGACTTAAGTATAAGAAGACTGACTCCTCCTACTGTGTATGTTTTGAACCATTCCTGTGATACTAGTTATAGATTCCGATGCTTCACTTCAGGTTTACTGTATCCCTCTGCCCTTCTTATTGACGATGAAACACAGAATTTGCATCGGAATTAAATACAAAAGGCACAATGCCGACTTAAGTACAAGAAGACACACTCTTCTTCTGTCTATGTTTTGAACCATTCCTGTGACACTAGTTACAGATTTCGATGCTTCACTTCAGGTTTACTGTATCCCTTGGACCTTCTTATTGACGATGAGACACAGAAATTGCATCGGAATTAAGTACAAAAGGCACAAGCAGACTTAAGTACAAGAAGATTGACTCTTCTTACTGACTATGCTTTGAACGATTCCTGTGACACTAGTTATAGATTCTGATGCTTCACTTCAGGTTTACTGTATCCCTCTGACCCTCTTATTGACGATGAAACACAAAAATTGCATCGGAATTAAATAGAAAAGGCACAATACCGACTTAGGTACAAGAAGACTGACTCTTCTTTTTGACTATGTTTTGAACCATTCCTGTGACACTAGTTTTTTATTCCGATTCTTCACTTGAGGTTTATTGTATTCTTCGGTCCTTCTTATGGACGATGAAACACAGAAATTGCATCGGAATGAAATACAAAAGGCACAATGCCGACTGAAGTACAAGAAGACTGACCCTTCCATCTCTCTATGTTTTGAACCATTCCTGTGACACTAGTTATAGATTCCGATGCTTCACTTCAGGTTTACTGTATCCCTCTGACCTTCTTATTGACGATGAAACACAGAAATTGCATCGGAATTAAATAGAAAAGGCACAATACCGACTTAACTACAAGAAGACTGACTCTTCTTACTGACCGTGATTTGAACCATTCCTGTGACACTAGTTATAGATTCCAATGCTTAACTTCAGGATTACTGTTTCCCACTGACCATCTTAGTGATGATGAAACACAGAAATCGCATCTGAATTAAATACATAAGGCACAATGCCGACTTAAGTACAAGAAGACTGACTCATCTTACTCTCTATGTTTTGAACCATTCCTGTGACACTAGTTATAGATTCCGATGCTTCACTCCAGGTTAACTGTATACCTTGGACCTTCTTTTGACGATGAAACACAGAAATTGCATCGGAATTAAATACAAAAGCACAATGCCGACTTAAGTACAAGAAGACGGACTCTTCTTACTGACTATGTTTTGAACCATTCCTGTGACACTAGTTATAGATTCCGATGCTTCACTTCAGGTTCACTGTATCCCTCTGACCTTCTTATTGACGATGAAACATAGAAATTGCATCGTAATTAAATACAAAGGGCACAATGCCGACTTAAGTACAACAAGACTGCCTCATCTTTTTGTCTATGTTTTGAACCATTCCTGTGACACTAGTTATAGGTTCCGATGCTTCACTCCAGGTTTACTGTATCCCTTGGACGTTCATATTGACGATTAAACACAGAAATTGCATCGGAATTAAATACAAAAGGCACAATGCCGACATAAGTACAAGAAGACTGACTCTTCTTACTGACTATGCTTTGAACCATTCCTGTGACACTAGTTATAGATTCCGATGCTTAACTTCAGGATTACTGTTTCCCACTGACCATCTTAGTGACGATGAAACACAGAAATTGCATCGGAATTAAAGTGAAAAGGCACAATGCCGACTTAAGTACAAGAAGACTGACTCTGCTTACTGTCTATGTTTTGAACCATTTCATGGTACTAGTTATAGATTTCGATGCTTCGCTTCAGGTTTACTGTATCGCTTGGACCTTCTTATTGACGATGAAACACAGAAATTACATCGGAATTAAATACAAAAGGCACAATGCCGACTTAAGTACAAGAAGACACACTCTTCTTCTGTCTATGTTTTGAACCATTCCTGTGACACTAGTTATAGATTTCGATGCTTCACTTCAGGTTTACTGTATCCCTTGGACCTTCTTATTGACGATGAAACACAGGAATTGCATCGGAATTAAGTACAGAAGGCACCAGGCCGACTTAAGTACAAGAAGACTGACTCTTCTTACTGACTATGTTTTGAACGATTCCTGTGAGACTAGTTATAGATTCTGATGCTTCACCTCAGGTTTACTGTATCCCTTGGACCTTCGTATTGGCGATGAAACACAGATATTGCATCGGAATTATATACAAAAGGCACAATGCCGACTTAAGTGCAACAAGACTGACTCATCTTTTTGTCTATGCTTTGAACCATTCCTGTGACACTAGTTATAGATTCCGATGCTGACCTCCAGGTTTACTGTATCCCTTGGACGATCATATTGACGATTAAACACAGAAATTGCATCGGAATTAAATACAAAAGGCACAATGCCGACTTAAGTACAAGAAGACTGACTCTTCTTACTGACTATGCTTTGAACCATTCCTGTGACACTAGTTATAGATTCCGATGCTTCACTTCAGGTTTACTGTATCCCTTGGATCTTCTTATTGACGATGAAACACAGCAATTGCATCGGAATTAAATAGAAAAGGCACAATGCCGACTTAAGTATAAGAAGACTGACTCCTCCTACTGTCTATGTTTTGAACCATTCCTGTGATACTAGTTATAGATTCCGATGCTTCACTTCAGGTTTACTGTATCCCTCTGCCCTTCTTATTGACGATGAAACACAGAATTTGCATCGGAATTAAATACAAAAGGCACAATGCCGACTTAAGTACAAGAAGACACACTCTTCTTCTGTCTATGTTTTGAACCATTCCTGTGACACTAGTTACAGATTTCGATGCTTCACTTCAGGTTTACTGTATCCCTTGGACCTTCTTATTGACGATGAGACACAGAAATTGCATCGGAATTAAGTACAAAAGGCACAAGCAGACTTAAGTACAAGAAGATTGACTCTTCTTACTGACTATGCTTTGAACGATTCCTGTGACACTAGTTATAGATTCTGATGCTTCACTTCAGGTTTACTGTATCCCTCTGACCCTCTTATTGACGATGAAACACAAAAATTGCATCGGAATTAAATAGAAAAGGCACAATACCGACTTAGGTACAAGAAGACTGACTCTTCTTTTTGACTATGTTTTGAACCATTCCTGTGACACTAGTTTTTTATTCCGATTCTTCACTTGAGGTTTATTGTATTCTTCGGTCCTTCTTATGGACGATGAAACACAGAAATTGCATCGGAATGAAATACAAAAGGCACAATGCCGACTGAAGTACAAGAAGACTGACCCTTCCATCTCTCTATGTTTTGAACCATTCCTGTGACACTAGTTATAGATTCCGATGCTTCACTTCAGGTTTACTGTATCCCTCTGACCTTCTTATTGACGATGAAACACAGAAATTGCATCGGAATTAAATAGAAAAGGCACAATACCGACTTAACTACAAGAAGACTGACTCTTCTTACTGACCGTGATTTGAACCATTCCTGTGACACTAGTTATAGATTCCAATGCTTAACTTCAGGATTACTGTTTCCCACTGACCATCTTAGTGATGATGAAACACAGAAATCGCATCTGAATTAAATACATAAGGCACAATGCCGACTTAAGTACAAGAAGACTGACTCATCTTACTCTCTATGTTTTGAACCATTCCTGTGACACTAGTTATAGATTCCGATGCTTCACTCCAGGTTAACTGTATACCTTGGACCTTCTTTTGACGATGAAACACAGAAATTGCATCGGAATTAAATACAAAAGCACAATGCCGACTTAAGTACAAGAAGACGGACTCTTCTTACTGACTATGTTTTGAACCATTCCTGTGACACTAGTTATAGATTCCGATGCTTCACTTCAGGTTCACTGTATCCCTCTGACCTTCTTATTGACGATGAAACATAGAAATTGCATCGTAATTAAATACAAAGGGCACAATGCCGACTTAAGTACAACAAGACTGCCTCATCTTTTTGTCTATGTTTTGAACCATTCCTGTGACACTAGTTATAGGTTCCGATGCTTCACTCCAGGTTTACTGTATCCCTTGGACGTTCATATTGACGATTAAACACAGAAATTGCATCGGAATTAAATACAAAAGGCACAATGCCCACATAAGTACAAGAAGACTGACTCTTCTTACTGACTATGCTTTGAACCATTCCTGTGACACTAGTTATAGATTCCGATGCTTAACTTCAGGATTACTGTTTCCCACTGACCATCTTAGTGACGATGAAACACAGAAATTGCATCGGAATTAAAGTGAAAAGGCACAATGCCGACTTAAGTACAAGAAGACTGACTCTGCTTACTGTCTATGTTTTGAACCATTTCTGTGGTACTAGTTATAGATTTCGATGCTTCGCTTCAGGTTTACTGTATCGCTTGGACCTTCTTATTGACGATGAAACACAGAAATTACATCGGAATTAAATACAAAAGGCACAATGCCGACTTAAGTACAAGAAGACACACTCTTCTTCTGTCTATGTTTTGAACCATTCCTGTGACACTAGTTATAGATTTCGATGCTTCACTTCAGGTTTACTGTATCCCTTGGACCTTCTTATTGACGATGAAACACAGAAATTGCATCGGAATTAAGTACAGAAGGCACCAGGCCGACTTAAGTACAAGAAGACTGACTCTTCTTACTGACTATGTTTTGAACGATTCCTGTGAGACTAGTTATAGATTCTGATGCTTCACCTCAGGTTTACTGTATCCCTTGGACCTTCGTATTGGCGATGAAACACAGATATTGCATCGGAATTATATACAAAAGGCACAATGCCGACTTAAGTGCAACAAGACTGACTCATCTTTTTGTCTATGCTTTGAACCATTCCTGTGACACTAGTTATAGATTCCGATGCTGACCTCCAGGTTTACTGTATCCCTTGGACGATCATATTGACGATTAAACACAGAAATTGCATCGGAATTAAATACAAAAGGCACAATGCCGACTTAAGTACAAGAAGACTGACTCTTCTTACTGACTATGTCTTGAACCATTTCTGTGACACTAGTTATAGATTCCGATGCTTCACTTCAGGTTTACTGTGTCCCTCTGACCTTCGTATTGACGATAAAACACAGCAATTACATCGGAATTAAATACAAAAGGCACAATGCCGACTTAAGTACAAGAAGACTGACTCTTCTTTTTGACTATGTTTTGAACCATTCCTGTGACACTAGTTTTTTATTCCGATGCTTCACTTGAGGTTTATTGTATTCTTCGGACCTTCTTATGGACGATTAAACACAGAAATTGCATCGGAATGAAATACAAATGCACAATTCTGACTGAAGTACAAGAAGACTGACCCTTCCATCTCTCTATGTTTTGAACCATTCCTGTGACACCAGTTATAGATTCCGATGCTTCACTCTAGCTTTACTGTATCCCTTGGACCTTCTTATTGACGATGAAACACAAAAATTGCATCGGAACTAAATAAAAAAAGGACAATGCCGACTTAAGTACAAGAAGACTGACTCTGCTTACTGTCTATGTTTTGAACCATTCCTGTGATAGTAGTTGTAGATTTCGATGCTTCACTTCAGGTTTACTGTATCCCTTCGACCTTGTTATTGACGATAAAACACAGAAATTGCATCGGAATCAAATACAAAAGGCACAATGCCGACATAAGTACAAGAAGACTGACTCTTCTTATTGTCTATGTTTTGAACCATTCCTGTAACACTAGTTATAGATTCCGATGCTTCACTCCCGGTTTACTGTATCCCTTGGACCTTCTTATTGACGATGAAACACAGAAATTGTATCGGAATTAAATAGAAAAGGCACAATGCCGACTTAAGTGCAAGAGGACTGACTCATCTTACTGTCTATGTTTTGAACCATTCCTGGGACACTCGTTTTTTATTCCGGGCTCCACTTGAGGTTTACTGTATCCCTCGGACCCTCTTTTGGACGATGAAACACAGAAATTGCATCGGAATTAAATACAAAAGGCACAATGCCGACTTAAGTACAAGAAGGTTGACTCTTCTTACTGACTATGCTTTGATCCATTCCTGTGACACTAATTATAGATTCCGATGCTTCACTTCAGGTTTACTGTATCCCTTGGAGCTTCTTATTGACGATGAAGCACAGCAATTGCATCGGATTTAAATAGATAAGGCACAATGCCGACTTAAGTATAAGAAGACTGACTATTCCTACTGTCTATGTTTTAATCATTCCTGTGACACTAGTTATAGATTCTGATGCTTCACTTCAGGTTTACTGTATCCTTTGGACCTTCTTATTGGCGATGAAACACAGATATTGCATCGGAATTAAATACAAAAGGCACAATGCCGACTTAAGTACAACAAGACCGACTCATCTTTTTGTCTATGTTTTGAACCATTCCTGTGACACTAGTTATAGATTCGGATGCTTCACTCCAGGTTTACTGTATTTCTTAGACGTTCATATTGACGATTAAACACAGAAATTGCATCGGAATGAAATACAAAAGGCACAATGCCGACTTAAGTACAAGAAGACTGACTCTTCTTACTGACTATGTTTTGAACCGTTCCTGTGACACTAGTTATAGATTCCGATGCTTCACTTGAGGTATACTGTATCCCTCTGACCTTCTTATTGACGATGAAACACAGAAATTGCGTCGGAATTAAATACAAATGGCACAATGCCGAATTAAGTACAAGAGGACTGACTCTTCCTACTCTCTATGTTTTGAACCATTCCTGTGACACTAGTTTTTTATTCCGATGCTTTACTTGAGGTTTACTGTATCCTTCGGACCTTCTTATGGACGATGAAACACAGAAATTGCATCGGAATGAAATATAAAAGGCACAATGCCGACTTAAGTACAAGAAGACTGACTCTTCCATCTCTCTATATTTTGAACCATTCCTGTGACACTAGTTATAGATTCCGATGCTTCACTACAGGTTTACTGTATCCCTCTGACCTTCTTCTTGACAATGAAACACAGAAATTGCACCGGAATTAAATAGAAAAGGCACAATACCGACTTAAGTACAAGAAGACTGACTCTTCCTACTGTCTATGATTTGAACCATTCCTGGGACCCTAGTTATAGATTCCGATGCTTCGCTTCAGGTTTACTGTATCCCTTGGACCTTCTTATTGACGATGAAACACACAAATTGCATCGGAATTCAATACAAAAGGCACAAAGCCGACTTAAATACAAGAAGACTGACTCTTCTTACTGACTATGCTTTGAACCATTCCTGTGACACTAGTTATATATTCCGATGCTTCACTTCAGGTTTACTGTATCCCTCTGACGTTCTTATTGACGATGAAACACAGAATTTGCTTCGGAATTAATAGAAAATGCACAATACCGACTTAAGTACAAGAAGACTGACTCATCTTACTATCTATGTTTTGAACCATTCCTGTGACACTAGTTATAGATTCCGATGCTTCACTCCATGTTTACAGTATACCTTGGACCTTCTTATTGACGATGAAACACAGAAATTGCATCGGAATTAAATACAAAAGTCACAAGGCCGAGTTAAGTACGTGTAAACTGACTTTTCCTACTGTCTATGTTTTGAACCATTGCTGCGACACTAGTTACAGATTCCGATGCTTAACTTCAGGATTACTGTATCCCTCTGACCTTCTTATTGACGATGAAACACAGAAATTACATCGGAATTAAATACAAAAGGCACAATGCAGACTTAAGTACGTGTAGACTGACTTTTCCTACTGTCTATGTTTTGAACCATTCCTGTGACACTAGTTATGGATTCCGATGCTTAACTTCGGGATTACTGTATCCCACTGACCTTCT
This sequence comes from Schistocerca piceifrons, assembly GCF_021461385.2. Taxonomy (NCBI): domain Eukaryota; kingdom Metazoa; phylum Arthropoda; class Insecta; order Orthoptera; family Acrididae; genus Schistocerca; species Schistocerca piceifrons. Next base: position 746,418 of record NW_025727729.1, read on the forward strand.
TAGTGACGATGAAACACAGAAATTGCATCGGAATTAAATAGAAAATGCACAATGCCGACTTAAGTACAAGGAGACTGACTCATCTTACTGTCTATGTTTTGAACCATTCCTGTGACACTGGTTATCGATTCCGATGCCTCACTTGAGGTTTACTGTATCCCTCTGACCTTCTTATTGACTAGGAAACACAGAAATTGCGTCGGAAATAAATACAAAAGGCACAATGCCGAATTAAGTACAAGAGGACTGACTCTTCCTACTCTCTATGTTTTGAACCGTTCCTGTGACACTAGTTTTTTATTCCGATGCTTCACTTGAGGTTTACTGTATCCTTCGGACCTTCTTATGGACGATGAAACACAGAAATTGCATCGGAACGAAATACAAAATGCACAATGCCGACTTAAGTACAAGAAGACTGACTCTTCCATCTCTCTATGCTTTGAACCATTCCTGTGACACTAGTTATAGATTCCGATGCTTCACTTCAGGTTTACTGTATCCCTCTGACCTTCTTATTGACGATGAAACACAGAAATTGCATCGGAATTAAATAGAAAAGGCCCAATACCGACTTAAGTACAATACGACTGACTCTTCCTACTGTCTATGATTTGAACCATTCCAGGGACACTAGTTATAGATTCCGATGCTTCAATTCAGATTATCTGTATCCCTTGGACCTTCTTATTGACGATTAAACACACATATTGCATCGGAATTAAATACAAAAGGCACAAAGCCGACTTAAGTACAAGAAGACTGACACTTCTTACTGACTATGCTTTGAACCATTCCTGTGACACTAGTTATAGATTCCGATGCTTCACTTCAGGTTTACTGTATCCCTCTGACGTTCCTATTGACGATGAAACACAGAAATTGCATCGGAGTTAAATACAAAAGGCACAATGCCGACTTAAGTACGTGTAGACTGACTTTTCCTACTGTCTATGTTTTGAACCATTCCTGTGACACTAGTTATAGATTCCGATGCTTAACTTCAGGATTACTGTATCCCACTGACCATCTTAGTGACGATGAAACACACAAATTGCATCGGAATTAAATGAAAAATGCACAATGCCGACTTAAGTACAAGAAGACCAACTCATCTTACTGTCTATGTTTTGAACCATTCCTGTGACACTAGTTATAGATTCCGATGCTTCACTCCAGGTTTACTGTATACCTTGGACCTTCTTATTGACGATGAAACACAGAAATTGCATAGGAATAAATACAAAAGCACAATGCCGACTTAAGTACAAGAAGACGGACTCTTCTTACTGACTATGATTTGAACCATTCCTGTGACACTAGTTATAGATTCCGATGCTTCACTTCAGGTTTACTGTATCCCTCTGCCCTTCTTATTGACGATGAAACACAGAAATTGCATCGGAATTAAATACAAAAGGCACAATGCCGACTTAAGTACAAGAAGACTGAGTCTTCTTACTGTCTATGTTTTGAACCATCCCTGTCACACTAGTTATAGATTCCGATGCTTCACTCCAGGTTTACTGTATCCCTTGGACCTTCTTGTTGACGATGAAACACAGAAATTGCATCGGAATTAAATACAAAAGCACAATGCCGTCTTAAGTACAAGAAGACTGACTCTTCCTACTGACTATGTTTTGAACCATTCCTGTGACACTATTTATAGATTCCGATGCTTCACTTGAGGTTTACTGAATCCCTCTGACCTTCTTATTGACGATGAAACACAGAAATTGCATCGGAATTAAATACAAACGGCACAATGCCGACTTAAGTACAAGAAGACTGACACTTCCATCTCTCTATGTTTTGAACCATTCCTGTGACACTAGTTATAGGTCCCGATGCTTCACTTCAGGTTTAATGTATCCCTCTGACCTTCTTATTGACGATGAAACACAGAAATTGCATCGGAATTAAATACAAAAGGCACAAGGCCGACTTAAGTACGTGTAGACTGACTTTTCCTACTGTCTATGTTTTGAACCATTCCTGTGACACTAGTTATAGATTCCGATGCTTAACTTCAGGATTACTGTATCCCTCTGACCTTCTTATTGACGATGAAACACAGAAATTACATCGGAATTAAATAGAAAAGGCACAATACCGACTTAAGTACAAGAAGACTGACTCTTCCTACTGTCTATGATTTGAACCATTCCAGGGACACTAGTTATAGATTCCGATGCATCACATCAGGTTTACTGTATCCCTTGGACCTTCTTATTGACGATGAAACACAGAAATTGCATCGGAATTAAATACAAAAGGCACAATGCAGACTTAAGTACGTGTAGACTGACTTTTCTACTGTCTATGTTTTGAACCATGCCTGTGACACTAGTTATGGATTCCGATGCTTAACTTAAGGATTACTGTATCCCACTGACCTTCTTAGTGACGATGAAACACAGAAATTGCATCGGAATTAAATAGAAAATGCACAATGCCGACTTAAGTACAAGGAGACTGACTCATGTTACTGTCTATGCTTTGAACCATTCCTGTGACACTGGTTATAGATTCCGATGCTTCACTTGAGGTTTACTGTATCCCTCTGACCTTCTTATTGACGATGAAACACAGAAATTGCGTCGGAAATAAATACAAATGGCACAATGCCGAATTAAGTACAATAGGACTGACTCTTCCTACGCTCTATGCTTTGAACCGTTCCTGTGACACTAGTTTTTTATTCCGATGCCACACTTGAGGTACTGTATGCTTCGGACCTTCTTATGGACGATGAAACACAGAAATTGCATCGGAATGAAATACAAAAGGCACAATGCCGACATAAGTACAAGAAGACTGACTCTTCCATCTCTCTATGTTTTGAACCATTCCTGTGACACTAGTTATAGATTCCGATGCTTCACTTCAGGTTTACTGTATCCCTCTGACGTTCCTATTGACGATGAAACACAGAAATTGCATCGGAGTTAAATACAAAAGGCACAATGCCGACTTAAGTACAAGAAGACTGACTTTTCCTACTGTCTATGTTTTGAACCATTCCTGTGACACTAGTTATGGATTCCGATGCTTAACTTCAGGATTACTGTATCCCACTGACCATCTTAGTGACGATGAGACACAGAAATTGCATCGGAATTAAATACAAAAGGCACAAGGCCGACTTAAGTACGTGTAGACTGACTTTTCCTACTGTCTATGTTTTGAACCATTCCTGTGACACTTGTTATAGATTCCGTTGCTTCACTTCAGGTTTACTGTTTCCCACTGACCTTCTTAGTGACGATAAAACACAGAAATTCCATCGGAATTAAATACAAAAGGCACAATGCCGACTTAAGTACAAGAAGACTGACTCTTCTTACTGACTATGTTTTGAACCATTCCTGTGACACCAGTTATAGATTCCGATGCTTCACTCTAGCTTTACTGTATCCCTTGGACCTTCTTAATGACGATGAAACACAGAAATTGCATCGGAAATAAATAAAAAAAGGACAATGCCGACTTAAGTACAAAAAGACTGACTCTGCTTACTGTCTATGTTTTGAACCATTCCTGTGATACTAGTTATAGATTTCGCTGCTTCACTTCAGGTTTACTGTATCCCTTGGACCTTGTTATTGACGATAAAACACAGAAATTGCATCGGAATCAAATACAAAAGGCACAATGCCGACATAAGTACAAGAAGACTGACTCTTCTTACTGTCTATGTTTTGAACCATTCCTGTAACACTAGTTATAGATTCTGATGCTTCACTCCCGGTTTACTGTATCCCTTGGACCTTCTTATTGACGATGAAACACAGAAATTGTATCGGAATTAAATAGAAAAGGCACAATGCCGACTTAAGTACAAGAGGACTGACTCATCTTACTGTCTATGTTTTGAACCATTCCTGGGACACTAGTTATAGATTCCGATGCTTCACTCCAGGTTTACTGTATACCTTGGACCTTCTTATTGACGATGAAACACAGAAATTGCATCGGAATTAAATACAAAAGCACAATGCCGACTTAAGTACAAGAAGACGGTCTCTTCTTACTGACTACGCTTTGAACCAATCCTGTGACACTAGTTATACATTCCGATGCCTCACTTCAGGTTTACTGTATCCCTCTGACCCTCTTATTGACGATAAAACACAGAAATTGCATCGGAATTAAATACAAAAGGCACAATGCCGACATAAGTACAAGAAGACTGACTCTTCTTACTGCCTATGTTTTGAACCAATCCTGTAACACTAGTTATAGATTCCGATGCTTCACTCCAGGTTTACTGTATCCCTTGGAACTTCTTATTGACGAAGAAACACAGAAATTGTATCGGAATTAAATAGAAAAGGCACAATGCCGACTTAAGTACAAGAAGACTGACTCTGCTTACTGTCTATGTTTTGAACCATTTCTGTGATACTAGTTATAGATTTCGATGCATCGCCTCAGGTTTACTGTATCCCTTGGACCTTCTTATTGACGATGAAACACAGAAATTGCATCGGAATATAATACAAAAGGCACAATGCCGACTTAAGTACAAGAAGACTGACTCGTCTTACTGTCTATGTTTTGAACCATCCCTGTGACACTAGTTATAGATACCGATGCTTCACTTCAGGTTTACTGTATCCCTTGGACCTTCTTATTGACAATGAAACATAGAAATTGCATCGGAATTAAATACAAAAGCCACAATGCCGACTTAAGTACAAGAAGACTGACTCTTCTTACTGACTATGTTTTGAACCATTCCTGTGACCCTAGTTATAGATTCCGATGCTTCACTTGAGGTTTACTGTATCCCTCTGATCTTCTTATTGACGATGAAACACAGAAATTGCGTCGGAAATATATACAAAAGGCACAATGCCGAATTAAGTACAAGAGGAGTGACTCTTCCTACTCTCCATGTTTTGAACCGTTCCTGTGACACTAGTTTTTTATTCCGATGCTTCACTTGAGGTTTACTGTATCTGTCGGACCTTCTTATGGACGATGAAACACAGAAATTGCATCGGAATGAAAAAAAAAGGCACAATGCCGACTTAAGTACAAGAAGACTGACTCTTCCATCTCTCGACGTTTTGAACCATTCCTGTGACACTAGTTATGGATTCCGATGCTTCACTTCAGGTTTACTGTTTCCCACTGACCTTCTTAGTGACGATAAAACACAGAAATTCCATCGGAATTAATACAAAAGGCACAATGCCGACTTAAGTACAAGAAGACTGACTCTTCTTACTGTCTATGTTTTGAACCATTCCTATGACACTAGTTATAGTTTCCGATGCTTCACTCAAGGTTTACTGTATCCCTTGGACCTTCGTATTGACGGTGAAACACAGAAATTGCATCGGAATTAAATAGAAAAGGAACAATGCCGACATAAGTACAAGAAGGCTGACTCCTCTTACTGACTATGTTTTGAACCATTTATTTGACACTAGTTATAGATTCCGATGCTTCACTTTAGGTTTACTGTATCCCTTGGACCTTCCTATTGAGGATGAGACACAGAAATCGCATCGGTATTAAATAGAAAAAGCACAATGCCGACTTAAGTACAAGAAGACTGACTCTTCCTACTCTCTATGCTTTGAACCATTCCTGTGACACTAGTTTTTTATTCCGGGCTCCACTTGAGGTTTACTGTATCCCTCGGACCCTCTTTTGGACGAAGAAACACAGAAATTGCATCGGAAGTAAATACAAAAGGCACAATGCCGACTTAAGTACAAGAAGGTTGACTCTTCTTACTGACTATGCTTTGATCCATTCCTGTGACACTAATTATAGATTCCGATGCTTCACTTCAGGTTTACTGTATCCCTTGGACCTTCTTATTGACGATGAAACACAGCAATTGCATCGGATTTAAATAGAAAAGGCACAATGCCGACTTAAGTATAAGAAGACTGACTGTTCCTACTGTCTATGTTTTGAACCGTTCCTGTGACACTAGTTATAGATTCCGATGCTTCACTTGAGGTTTACTGTATCACTCTGACCTTCTTATTGACGATGAAACACAGAAATTGCGTCGGAATTAAATACAAATGGCACAATGCCGAATTAAGTACAAGAGGACTGACTCTTCCTACTCTCTATGTTTTGAACCATTCCTGTGACACTAGTTTTTTATTCCGATGCTTTACTTGAGGTTTACTGTATCCTTCGGACCTTCTTATGGACGATGAAACACAGATATTGCATCGGAATGAAATATAAAAGGCACATTGCCGACTTAAGTACAAGAAGACTGACTCTTCCATCTCTCTATATTTTGAACCATTCCTGTGACACAAGTTATAGATTCCGATGCTTCACTTCAGGTTTACTGTACCCCTCTGACCTTCTTATTGACAATGAAACACAGAAATTGCATCGGAATTAAATAGAAAAGGCACAATACCGACTTAAGTACAAGAAGACTGACTCTTCCTACTCTCTATGATTTGAACCATTCCTGGGACCCTAGTTATAGATTCCGATGCTTCACTTCAGGTTTACTGTATCCCTTGGACCTTCTTATTGACGATGAAACACACAAATTGCATCGGAATTCAATACAAAAGGAAGAAAGCCGACTTAAATACAAGAAGACTGACTCTTCTTACTGACTATGCTTTGAACCATTCCTGTGACACTAGTTATATATTCCGATGCTTCACTTCAGGTTTACTGTATCCCTCTGACGTTCTTATTGACGATGAAACACAGAAATTGCATCGGAATTAAATACAAAAAGCACAATGCCGACTTAAGTACGTGTAGACTGACTTTTCCTACTGTCTATGCTTTGAACCATTCCTGTGACACTAGTTATAGATGCCGATGCTTAACTTCAGGATTTCTGTATCCTACTGACCTTCTTAGTGACGATGAAACACAGAATTTGCATCGGAATTAAATAGAAAATGCACAATGCCGACTTAAGTACAAGAAGACTCACTCATCTTACTATCTATGCTTTGAACCATTCCTGTGACACTAGTTATAGATTCCGATGCTTCACTCTAGGTTTACTGTATACCTTGGACCTTCTTATTGACGATGAAACACAGAAATTGCAGCGGAATTCAATACAAAACACAATGCCGACTTAAGTACAAGAAGACTGACTCTTCTTACTGACTATGTTTTGAACCGTTCCTGTGACACTAGTTATAGATTCCGATGCTCCACTTGAGGTTTACTGTATCCCTCTGACCTTCTTATTGACGATGAAACGCAGAAATGGTGTCGGAATTAGATACAAAAAGCACAATGCCGAATTAAGTACAAGAGGACCGACCCTTCCTACTCTCTATGTTTTGAACCGTTCCTGTGACACTAGTGTTTTATTCCGATGCTTTGCTTGAGGTTCACTGTATCCTTAGGACCTTCTTATTGACAATGAATCACAGAAATTGCATCGGATTTAAATACAAAAGGCACAAAGCCGACTTAAATACAAGAAGACTGACTCTTCTTACTGACTATGCTTTGAACCATTCCTGTGACACTAGTTATATATTCCGATGCTTCACTTCAGGTTTACTGTATCCCTCTGACGTTCTTACTGACGATGAAACACAGAAATTGCATCGGAATTAAATACAAAAAGCACAATGCCGACTTAAGTACGTGTAGACTGACTTTTCCTACTGTCTATGTTTTGAACCATTCCTGTGACACTAGTTATAGATTCCGATGCTTAACTTCAGGATTACTGTATCCCACTGACCTTCTTAGTGACGATGAAACACAGAATTTGCATCGGAATTAAATAGAAAATGCACAATGCCGACTTAAGTACAAGAAGACTGACTCATCTTACTATCTATGTTTGAACCATTCCTGTGACACTAGTTATAGATTCCGATGCTTCACTCCAGGTTTACTGTATACCTTGGACCTTCTTATTGACGATGAAACACAGAAATTGCATCGGAATTAAATACAAAAGACACAAGGCCGACTTAAGTACGTGTAAACTGACTTTTCCTACTGTCTATGTTTTGAACCATTCCTGTGACACTAGTTATAGATTCCGATGCTTAACTTCAGGATTAATGTATCCCTCTGACCTTCTTATTGACGATGAAACACAGAAATTACATCGGAATTAAATAGAAAAGGCACAATACCGACTTAAGTACAAGAAGACTGCCTCTTCCTACTGTCTATCATTTGAACCATTCCAGGGACACTAGTTATAGATTCCGATGCTTCACTTCAGGTTTACTGTATCCCTTGGACCTTCTTATTGACGATGAAACACAGAAATTGCATCGGAATGAAATACAAAAGGCACAATGCAGACTTAAGTACGTGTAGACTGACTTTTCCTACTGTCTATGTTTTGAACCATTCCTGTGACACTAGTTATGGATTCCGATGCTTAACTTCAATAGTACTGTATCCCACTGACCTTCTTAGTGACGATGAAACACAGAAATTGCATCGGAATTAAATAGAAAATGCACAATGCCGACTTAAGTACAAGGACACTGACTCATCTTACTGTCTATGTTTTGAACCATTCCTGTGACACTGGTTATAGATTCCGATGCTTCACTTGAGGTTTACTGTATCCCTCTGACCTTCTTATTGACGATGAAACACAGAAATTGCGTCGGAAATAAATACAAAAGGCACAATGCCGAATTAAGTACATGAGGACTGACTCTTCCTACTCTCTATGTTTTGAACCGTTCCTGTGACACTAGTTTTTTATTCCGATGCTTCACTTGAGGTTTACTGTATCCTTCGGACCTTCTTATGGACGATGAAACACAGAAATTGCATCGGAACGAAATACAAAATGCACAATGCCGACTTAGGTACAAGAAGACTGACTCTTCCATCTCTCTATGTTTTGAACCATTCCTGTGACACTAGTTATAGATTCCGATGCTTCACTTCAGGTTTACTGTATCCCTCTGACCTTCTTATTGACGATGAAACACAGAAATTGCATCGGAATTAAATAGAAAAGGCCCAATACCGACTTAAGTACAAGAAGACTGACTCTTCCTACTGTCTATGATTTGAACCATTCCAGGGACACTAGTTATAGATTCCGATGCTTCACTTCAGGTTAACTGTATCCCTTGGACCTTCTTATTGACGATGAAACACACAAATTGCATCGGAATTAAATAGAAAATGCACAATGCCGACTTAAGTACAAGATGACCGACTCATCTTACTGTCTATGTTTGAACCATTCCTGTGACACTAGTTATAGATTCCGATGCTTCACTCCAGGTTTACTGTATACCTTGGACCTTCTTATTGACGATGAAACACAGAAATTGCATCGGAATTAAATACAAAAGCACAATGCCGACTTAAGTACAAGAAGACGGACTCTTCTTACTGACTATGATTTGAACCATAGCTGTGACACTAGTTATAGATTCCGATGCTTCACTTCAGGTTTACTGTATCCCTTGGACCTTCTTATTGACGATGAAACACAGAAATTGCATCGGAATTAAATACAAAAGGCACAAGGCCGACTTCAGTACGTGTGGACTGACTTTTCCTACTGTTTATGTTTTGAACCATTCCTGTGACACTAGTTATAGATTCCGATGCTTAACTTCAGGATTACTGTATCCCTCTGACCTTCTTATTGACGATGAAACACAGAAATTACATCGGAATTAAATAGAAAAGGCACAATACCGACTTAAGTACAAGAAGACTGACTCTTCCTACTGTCTGTGATTTGAACCATTCCAGGGACACTAGTTATAGATTCCGATGCTTCACTTCAGGTTTACTGTATCCCTTGGACCTTCTTATTGACGATGAAACACAGAAATTACATCGGAATTAAATACAAAAGGCACAATGCAGACTTAAGTACGTGTAGACTGACTTTTCCTACTGTCTATGTTTTGAACCATTCCTGTGACACTAGTTATGGTTTCCGATGCTTAGCTTCAGGATTACTGTATCCCACTGACCTTCTTAGTGACGATGAAACAAAGAAATTGCATCGGAATTAAATAGAAAATGCACAATGCCGACTTAAGTACAAGGAGACTGACTCATCTTACTGTCTATGTTTTGAACCATTCCTGTGACACTGGTTATAGATTCCGATGCTTCACTTGAGGTTTACTGTATCCCTCTGACCTTCTTATTGACGATGAAACACAGAAATTGCGTCGGAAATAAATACAAAAGGCACAATGCCGATTTAAGTACAAGAGGACTGACTCTTCCTACTCTCTATGCTTTGAACCGTTCCTGTGACACTAGTTTTTTATTCCGTTGCTTCACTTGAGGTACTGTATCCTTCGGACTTCTTATGACGATGAAACACAGAAATTGCATCGGAATGAAATACAAGAGGCACAATGCCGACATAAGTACAAGAAGACTGACTCTTCCATCTCTCTATGTTTTGAACCATTCCTGTGACACTAGTTATAGATTCCGATGCTTCACTTCAGGTTTACTGTATCCCTCTGACCATCTTATTGACGATGAAACACAGAAAATGCATCGGAATTAAATAGAAAAGGCACAATACCGACTTAAGTACAAGAAGACTGACTCTTCCCACTGTCTATGATTTGAACCATTCCAGGGACACTAGTTATAGAATCCGATGCTTCACTTCAGGTTAACTGTATCCCTTGGACCTTCTTATTGACGATGAAACACACAAATTGCACCGGAATTAAATACAAAAGGCACAAAGCCGACTTAAGTACAAGAAGACTGACACTCCTTACTGACTATGCTTTGAACCATTCCTGTGACACTAGTTATAGATTCCGATGCTTCACTTCAGGTTTACTGTATCCCTCTGACGTTCCTATTGACGATGAAACACAGAAATTGCATCGGCGTTAAATACAAAAGGCACAATGCCGACTTAAGTACGTGTAGACTGACTTTTCCTACTGTCTATGCTTTTGAACCATTCCTGTGACACTAGTTATAGATTCCGATGCTTAACTTCAGGATTACTGTATCCCACTGACCATCTTAGTGACGATGAAACACAGAAATTGCATCGGAATTAAATTAAAAATGCACAATGCCGACTTAAGTACAAGAAGACCGACTCATCTTACTGTCTATGTTTTGAACCATTCCTGTGACACTAGTTATAGATTCCGATGCTTCACTCCAGGTGTACTGTATTCCTTGGACCTTCTTATTGACGATGAAACATAGAAATTGCATCGGAATTAAATACAAAAGCACAATGCCGACTTAAGTACAAGAAGACGGACTCTTATTACTGACTATGATTTGAACCATTCCTGTGACACTAGTTTTAGATTCCGATGCTTCACTTCAGATTTACTGTATCCCTCTGCCCTTCTTATTGACGATGAAACACAGAAATTGCATCGGAATTAAATACAAAAGGCACAATGCCGACTTAAGTACAAGAAGACTGACTCTTCTTACTGTCTATGTTTTGAACCATCCCTGTCACACTAGTTATAGATTCCGATGCTTCACTCCAGGTTTACTGTATCCCTTGGACCTTCTTATTGACGATGAAACACAGAAATTGCATCGGAATTAAATACAAAATCGCAATGACGTCTTAAGTACAAGAAGACTGACTCTTCTTACTGACTATGTTTTGAACCATTCCTGTGTCACTAGTTATAGATTCCGATGCTTCACTTGAGGTTTACTGTATCCCTCTGAGCTTCTTATTGACGATGAAACACAGAAATTGCATCGGAATTAAATACAAACGGCACAATGCCGACTTAAGTACAAGAAGACTGACACTTCCATCTCTCTATGTTTTGAACCATTCCTGTGACACTAGTTATAGATTCCGATGTTCACTTCAGGTTTACTGTTTCCTTCGACGTTCTTATTGACGATGAAACACAGAAATTGCATCAGAATTTAATACAAAAGGCACAATGCCAACTTAAGTACGTGTAGACTGACTTTTCCTACTGTCTATGTTTTGAACCATTCCTGTGACACTAGTTATAGATTCCGATGCTTAACTACAGGATTACTGTATCCCACTGACCTTCTTAGTGACGATGAAACACAGAAATTGCATCGGAATTAAATAGAAAATGCACAATGCCGACTTAAGTACAAGAAGACTGACTCATCTTACTGTCTATGTTTTGAACCATTCCTGTGACACTAGTTATAGATTCCGATGCTTCACTCCAGGTTTACTGTATCCCTCTGACCTTCTTATTGACGATGAAACACAGAAATTGCATCGGAATTAAATACAAAAGGCACAATGCCGACTTAAGTATATGTAGACTGACTTTTCCTACTGTCTATGTTTTGAACCATTTCTGTGACACTAGTTATAGATTCCGATGGGACATTTTAGGTTTACTGTATCTCTTGGACCTTCTTATTGACGATGAAACACAGAAATTGCATCGGAATTAAATACAAAAGGCACAATGCCGACTTAAGTACAAGACGACTGCCTCTTCTTACTGACTATGTTTTGATCCATTCCTGTGACTCTAGTTATAAATTCCGATGCTTCACTCTAGGTTTACTGTATCCCTTGGACCTTCTTATTGACGATGAAACACAGAAATTGCATCGGAATTAAATAAAAAAGGCACAATGCCGACTTAAGTACAAGAAGACTGACTCTGCTTACTGTCTATGTTTTGAACCATTCCTGTGACACTTGTTACAGATCCCGATGCTTCACATCAGGTTTACTGTATCCCTTTGACCTTCTTATTGACGATGAAACACAGCAATTGCATCGGATTTAAATAGAAAACGCAGAATGCCGACTTAAGTACAAGAAGACACACTCTTCTTCTGTCTATGTTTTGAACCATTCCTGTGACACTAGTTATAGATTTCGATGCTTCACTTCAGGTTTACTGTATCCCTTGGACCTTCTTATTGACGATGAAACACAGAAATTGCATCGGAATTAAGTACAAAAGGCACAAGGCTGACTTAAGTACAAGAAGACTTATTCTTCTTACTGACTATGTTTTGAACTATTCCTGTGACACTAGTTATAGATTCCGATGCTTCACTTCAGGTTTACTGTATCCCTCTGACCTTCGTATTGACGATAAAACACAGAAATTACATCGGAATTAAATACAAAAGGCACAATGCCGACTTAAGTACAAGAAGACTGACTCTTCTTACTGTCTATGTTTTGAACCATTCCTGTGACACTAATTATAGATTCCGATGCTTCACTCCAGGTTTACCGTATTCCTTGGACCTTCTTATTGACGATGAAACACAGAAATTGCATCGGAATTAAATAGAAAAGGCACAATGCCGACTTAAGTACAAGAAGACTGACTCTTCCTGCTGTCTATGTTTTGAACCATTCCTGTGACACTAGTTATAGATTCCGATGCTTCACTTGAGGTTTACTGTGTCCCTCTGAGCTTCTTATTGACGATGAAACACAGAAATTGCATCGGTATTAAATACAAACGGCACAATGCCGACTTAAGTACAAGAAGACTGACACTTCCATCTCTCTATGTTTTGAACCATTCCTGTGACACTAGTTATAGATTCCGATGCTTCACTTCAGGTTTACTGTATCCCTCTGACGTTCTTATTGACGATGAAACACAGAAATTGCATCAGAATTTAATACAAAAGGCACAATGCCAACTTAAGTACGTGTAGACTGACATTTCCAACTGTCTATGTTTTGAACCATTCCTGTGACACTAGTTATAGATTCCGATGCTTAACTACAGGATTACTGTATCCCACTGACCTTCTTAGTGACGATGAAACACAGAAATTGCATCGGAATTAAATATAAAATGCACAATGCCGACTTAAGTACAAGAAGACTGACTCATCTTGCTGTCTATGTTTTGAACCATTCCTGTGACACTAGTTATAGATTCCGATGCTTCACTCCAGGTTTACTGTATCCCTCTGACCTTCTTATTGACGATGAAACACAGAGATTGCATCGGAATTAAATACAAAAGGCACAATGCTGACTTAAGTATATGTAGACTTACTTTTCCTACTGTCTATGTTTTGAACCATTTCTGTGACACTAGTTATAGATTCCGATGGTACATTTCAGGTTTACTGTATCAAGAGATACCTTCTTATTGACGATGAAACACAGAAATTGCATCGGAATTAAATACAAAAGGCACAATGCCGACTTAAGTACAAGAAGACTGCCTCTTCTTACTGACTATGTTTTGATCCATTCCTGTGACTCTAGTTATAAATTCCGATGCTTCACTCTAGGTTTACTGTATCCCTTGTACCTTCTTATTGACGATGAAAAACAGAAATTGCATCGGAATTAAATAAAAAAGGCACAATGCCGACTTAAGTACAAGAAGACTGACTCTGCTTACTGTCTATGTTTTGAACCATTCCTGTGACACTTGTTACAGATTCCGATGTTTCACTCCAGGTTTACTGTTTCCCTTGGACCTTCTTATTGACGATGAAACACAGAAATTGCATCGGAATTAAATACAAAAGTCACAATGCCGACTTAAGTACAAGAAGACTGACTCCTCTTACTGACTATGCTTTGATCCATTCCTGAGACACTAGTTATAGATTCCGATGCTTCAATTCAGGTTTACTGTATCCCTCTGCCCTTCTTATTGACGATGAAACACAGAAATTGCATCGGAATAAAATTCAAAAGGCACAATGCCGACTTAAGTACAAGAAGACTGACTCTTCTTACTGTCTATGTTTTGAACCATCCCTGTCACACTAGTTATAGATTCCGATGCTTCACTCCAGGTTTACTGTATCCCTTGGACCTTCTTATTGACGATGAAATACAGAAATTGCATCGGAATTAAATACAAAAGCACAATGCAGTCTTAAGTACAAGAAGACTGACTCTTCTTACTGACTATGTTTTGAACAATTCCTGTGACACTAGTTATAGATTCCGATGCTTCACTTCAGGTTTACTGTATCCCTTTGACGTTCTTATTGACGATGAAACACAGAAATTGCATCGGAATCAAATACAAAAGGCACAATGCCGTCTTAAGTACGTGTAGACTGACTTTTCCTACTGTCTATGTTTTGAACCATTCCTGTGACACTAGTGGTAGATTCCGATGCTTAACTTCAAGATTACTGTATCCCACTGACCTTCTTAGTGACGATGAAACACAGAAATTGCATCCGAATTAAATAGAAAATGCACAATGCCGACTTAAGTACAAGAAGACTGACTCATCTTACTGTCTATGTTTTGAACCATTCCTGTGACACTAGTTATAGATTCCGATGCTTCACTCCACGTTTACTGTATCCCTCTGACCTTCTTATTGACGATGAAACACAGAAATTGCATCGGAATTAAATACAAAAGGCACAATGCCGACTTAAGTATATGTAGACTAACTTTTCCTACTGTCAATGTTTTGAACCATTTCTGTGACACTAGTTATAGATTCCTATGGTACATTTCAGGTTAACTGTATCTCTTGGACCTTCTTATTGACGATGAAACACAGAAATTGCATCGGAATTAAATACAAAAGGCACAATGCCGACTTAAGTACAAGAAGACTGCCTCTTCTTACTGACTATGTTTTGATCCATTCCTGTGACTCTAGTTATAAATTCCCATGCTTCACTCTAGGTTTACTGTATCCCTTGGACCTTCTTATTGACGATGAAACACAGAAATTGCATCGGAATTAAATAAAAAAGGCACAATGCCGACCTACGTACAAGAAGACCGACTCTGCTTACTGTCTATGTTTTGAACCACTCCTGTGACACTTGTTACAGATTCCGATGCTTCACTCCAGGTTTACTGTATCCCTTGGACCTTCTTATTGACGATGAAACACAGAAATTGCATCGGAATTAAATACAAAAGTCACATTGCCGACTAAAGTACAAGAAGACTGACTCTTCTTTCTGACTATGCTTTGATCCATTCCTGAGACACTAGTTATAGATTCCGATGCTTCACTTCAGGTTTACTGTATCCCTTTGACCTTCTTATTGACGATGAAACAGAGCAATTGCATCGGATTTAAATAGAAAACGCACAATGCCGAATTAAGTATAAGAAGACTGACTCTTCCTACTGTCTATGTTTGAATCATTCCTGTGATATCAGTTATAGATTCCTATGCTTTACTTCAGGTTTACTGTATCCCTCTGCCCTTCTTATTGACGATGAAACACAGAAATTGCATCGGAATTAAATACAAAAGGCACAATGCCGACTTAAGTACAAGAAGACGCACTCTTCTTCTGTCTATGTTTTGAACCATTCCTGTGACACTAGTTATAGATTTCTATGCTTCATTTCAGGTTTACTGTATCCATTGGACCTTCTTATTGACGATGAAACACAGAAATTGCATCGGAATTAAGTACAAAAGGCACAAGGCCGACTTAAGTATAAGAAGACTGATTCTTGTTACTGACTATGATTTGAACTATTCCTGTGACACTAGTTATAGATTCCGATGCTTCACTTCAGGTTTACTGTATCCCTCTGACCTTCGTATTGACGATAAAACACAGAAATTACATCGGAATTAAATACAAAAGGCACAATTCCGACTTAAGTACAAGAAGAGTGACTCTTCTTACTGTCTATGTTTTGAACCATTCCTGTGAGACTAATTATAGATTCCGATGCTTCACTCTAGGTATACTGTATCCCTTGGACTTTCTTATTGACGATGAAACACAGAAATTGCATCGGAATTAAATAAAAAAGGCACAATGCCGACATAAGTACCAAAAGTCTGACTCTTCTTACTGTCTATGCTTTGAACCATTCCTGTGACACTAGTTACAGATTCCGATGCTTCACTCCAGGTTTACCGTATCCCTTGGACCTTCTTATTGACGATGAAACACAGAAATTGCATCGGAATTAAATAGAAAAGGCACAATGCCGACTTAAGTACAAGAAGACTGACTCTTCCTGCTGTCTATGTTTTGAACCATTCCTGTGACACTAGTTATAGATTCCGATGCTTCACTTCAGGTTTACTGTATCCCTCTGCCCTTCTTATTGACGATGAAACACAGAAATTGCATCGGAATTAAATTCAAAAGGCACAATGCCGACTTAAGTAAAAGAAGACTGACTCTTCTTACTGTCTATGTTTTGAACCATCCCTGTCACACTAGTTATAGATTCCAATGGTTCACTCCAGGTTTACTGTATCCCTTGGACCTTCTTATTGACGATGAAACACAGAAATTGCATCGGAATTAAATACAAAAGCAAAATGCAGTCTTAAGTACAAGAAGTCTGACTCTTCTTACTGACTATGTTTTGAACCATTCCTGTGACACTAGTTATAGATTCCGATGCTTCACTTCAGGTTTATTGTATCCCTTTGACGTTCTTATTGACGATGAAACACAGAAATTTCATCGGAATTAAATACAAAAGCACAATGCCGACTTAAGAACAAGAAGACGGACTCTTCTTACTGACTATGTTTTGAACCATTCCTGTGACACTAGTTATAGATTTCGATGCTTCACTTCATGTTTACTGTATCCCTCTGACCTTCTTATTGACGATAAAACACAGAAATTGCATCGGAATTAAATACAAAAGTCACAATCCCGACATAAGTACAAGATGACTGACTCTTCTTACTGTCTATGTTTTGAACCATTCCTGTGACACTAGTTGTTGATTCCTATGCTTCACTCAAGGTTTACTGTATCCCTTGGACCTTCGTATTGACGGTGAAACACAGAAATTGCATCGGAATTAAATAGAAAAGGAACAATGCCGACTTAAGTACAAGAAGACTGACTCCTCTTACTGACTATGTTTTGAACCATTCCTGTGACACTAGTTATAGATTCCGATGCTTCACTTCAGGTTTACTGTATCCCTTGGACCTTCCTATTGACGATGAGACACAGAAATCGCATCGGTATTAAATAGAAAAAGCACAATGCCGACTTAAGTACAAGAAGACTGACTCTTCCTACTCTCTATGTTTTGAACAATTCCTGTGACACTAGTTTTTTATTCCGATGCTTCACTTGAGGTTTACTGTATCCCTCGGACCTTCTTATGGACGATGAAACACAGAAATTGCATCGGAATGAAATACAAAAGTCACAATGCCGACTTAAGTACAAGAAGACTGACTCTTCCTACTCTCTATGTTTTGAACTATTCCTGTGACACTAATTTTTTATTCCGATGATTCACTTCAGGTTTACTGTATCCCTTGGACATTCTTATTGACGATGAAACACACTAATTGCATCGGAATTAAATACAAAAGGCACAATGCCAACTTATATACAAGAAGACTGACTCTTCTTACTGACTATATTTTGAACTATTCCTGTGACACTAGTTATAGATTCCCATGCTTCACTTCAGGTTTACTGTATCCCTCTGACCTTCGAATTGACGATAAATCACAGAAATTACATCGGAATAAAATACAAAAGGCACAATGCCGATTTAAGTACAAGAAGACTGACTCTTCTTACTGTCTATGTTTTGAACCATTCCTGTGACACTGGTTATAGATTCCGATGCTTCACTCTAGGTATACTGTATCCCTTGGACCTTCTTATTGACGATGAAACACAGAAATTGCATCGGAATTAAATAAAAAATTCACAATGCCGACTTAAGTACCAAAAGTCTGACTCTTCTTACTGTCTATGTTTTGAACCATTCCTGCGACACTAGTTACAGATTCCGATGCTTCACTCCACGTTTACCGTATCCCTTGGACCTTCTTATTGATAATGAAACACAGAAATTGCATCGGAATTAAATGCAAAAGGCACAATGCCGAATGAAGTACAAGATGACTGGCTCTTCTTACTGACTATGCTTTGAACCACTCCTGTGACACTAGTTATAGATTCCGATGCTTCACTTCAGTTTCACTGTATCCCTTGGACCTTCTTATAGACGATGAAACACAGAAATTGTATCGGAATTAAATACAAAAGGCACAATGCCGACATTAGTACAAGAAGACTGACTCTTCCTGCTGTCTATGTTTTGAACCATTCCTGTGACACTAGTTATAGATTCCGATGATTCACTTCAGGTTTACTGTATCCCTCTGCCCTTCTAATTGACGATGAAACACAGAAATTGCATCGGAATTAAATACAAAAGGCACAATGCCGACTTAAGTACAAGAAGACTGACTCTTCTTACTGTCTATGTTTTGAACCATCCCTGTCACACTAGTTATAGATTCCGATGCTTCACTCCAGGTTTACTGCATCCCTTGGACCTTCTTATTGACGATGAAACACAGAAATTGCATCGGAATTAAATACAAAATCACAATGCCGTCTTAAGTATAAGAAGACTGACTCTTCTTACTGTCTATGCTTTGAACCATTCCTGTGACACTAGTTATAGATCCCGATGCTTCACTTCAGGTTTAATGTATCCCTCTGACCTTCTTATTGACGATGAAACACAGAAATTGCATCGGAATTAAATAGAAAAGGCACAATACCGACTTAAGTACAAGAAGACTGACTCTTTCTACAGTCTATGATTTGAACCATTCCTGGGATACTAGTTATAGATTCCGATGCTTCACTTCAGGTTTACTGTATCCCTTGGACCTTCTTATTGACGATGAAACACACAAATTGCATCGGAATTAAATTCAAAAGGCACAAAGCCGACTTAAGTACAAGAAGACTGACTCATCTTTTTGTCTATGTTCTGAACCATTCCTGTGACACTAGTTATAGATTCAGATGCTTCACTCCAGGTTTCTCTGTATTTGTTAGACGTTCATATTGACGATTAAACACAGAAATTGCATCGGAATTAAATACAAAAGGCACAATGCCGACTTAAGTACAAGAAGACTGACTCTTCTTACTGACTATGTTTGAACCATTCCTGTGACACTAGTTATAGATTCCGATGCTTCACTTGAGGTTTACGGTATCCCTCTGACCTCCTTATTGACGATGAAACACAGAAATTGCGTCGGAATTAAATAAAAAAGGCACAATGCCGAATTAAGTACAAGAGGACTGACTCTTCCTACTCTCTATGTTTTGAACCGTTCCTGTGGCACTAGTTTTTTATTCCGATGCTTCACTTTAGGTTTACTGTATCCTTCGGACCTTCTTATGGACGATGAAACACAGAAATTGCATCGGAATGGAATACAAAAGGCACAATGCCGACTTAAGTACAAGAAGACTGACTTTTCCATCTCTCTATGATTTGAACCATTCCTGTGACACTAGTTATAGTTTCCGATGCTTCACTTCAGGTTTACTGTATATCTCTGACCTTCTTATTGACTATGAAACACAGAAATTGCATCGGAATTAAATAGAAAAGGCACAATACGACTTAAGTACAAGAAGACTGTCTCTTCCTACTGTCGATGATTTGAACCATTCCTGGGACACTAGCTATAGATTCCGATGCTTCACTTCAGGTTTACTGGATCCCTTGGACCTTCTTATTGACGATGAAACACGCAAATTGCATCGGAATTAAATACAAAAGGCACAAAGTCGACTTAAGTACAATAAGACTGACTCTTCTTACTGACTATGCTTTGAACCATTCCTGTGACACTAGTTATAGATTCCGATGCTTCACATCAGGTTTACTGTATCCCTCTGACGTTCTTATTGACGATGAAACACAGAAATTGCATCGGAATTAAATACAAATGGCACAATGCCGACTTAAGTACGAGTAGACGGACTTTTCCTACTGTCTTTGTTTTGAACCATTCCTGTGACACTAGTTATAGATTCCGATGCTTAACTTCAGGATTACTGTATCCCACTGACCTTCTTAGTGACGATGAAACACAGAAATTGCATCGGAATTAAATAGAAAATGCACAATGCCGACTTAAGTACAAGAAGACTGACTCATCTTACTGTCTATGTTTTGAACCATTCCTGTGACACTAGTTATAGGCTCCGATGCTTCACTCCAGGTTTACTGCATCCCTCTGACCTTCTTATTGACGATGAAACACAGAAATTGCATCGGAATTAAATACAAAAAGCACAATGCCGACTTAAGTATATGTAGACTGACTTTTCCTACTGTCTATGTTTTGAACCATTCCTGTGACACTAGGTATAGATTCCGATGGTACATTTCAGGTTTACTGTATCTCTTGGACCTTCTTATTGACGATGAAACACAGAAATTGCATCGGAAATAAATACATATGGCACAAAGCCGGCTTAAGTACAAGAAGACTGACTCTTCTTACTATGTTTTGATCCATTCCTGTGACTCTAGTTATAAATTCCGATGCTTCACTCTAGGTTTTCTGTATCCCTTGGACCTTCTTATTGACGATGAAACACAGAAATTGCATCGGAATTAAATAAAAAAGGCACAATGCCGACTTAAGTACAAGAAGACTGACTCTGCTTACTGTCTATGTTTTGAACCATTCCTGTGACACTTGTTACAGATTCCGATTCTTCACTTCAGGTTTACTGTATCCCTTGGACCTTCTTATTGACGATGAAACACAGAAATTGCATCGGAATTAAGTACAAAAGGCACAAGGCCGACTTAAGTACAAGAAGACTGACTCTTCTTACTGACTATGCTTTGGTCCATTCCTGTGACACTAGTTATAGATTCCGATGCTTCACTTCGGGTTTACTGTGCCCTTCTGATTGACGATGAAACACAGAAATTGCATCGGAATTAAATACAAAAGGCACAATGCCGACTTAAGTACAAGAAGACACACTCTTCTTCTGTCTATGCTTTTGAACCATTCCTGTGACACTAGTTATAGATCCCGATGCTTCACTTCAGGTTTAATGTATCCCTCTGACCTTCTTATTGACGATGAAACACAGAAATTGCATCGGAATTAAATAGAAAAGGCACAATACCGACTTAAGTACAAGAAGACTGACTCTTTCTACAGTCTATGATTTGAACCATTCCTGGGATACTAGTTATAGATTCCGATGCTTCACTTCAGGTTTACTGTATCCCTTGGACCTTCTTATTGACGATGAAACACACAAATTGCATCGGAATTAAATTCAAAAGGCACAAAGCCGACTTAAGTACAAGAAGACTGACTCATCTTTTTGTCTATGTTCTGAACCAATCGTGTGACACTAGTTATAGATTCAGATGCTTCACTCCAGGTTTACTGTATTTGTTAGACGTTCATATTGACGATTAAACACAGAAATTGCATCGGAATTAAATACAAAAGGCACAATGCCGACTTAAGTACAAGAAGACACACTCTTCTCCTGTCTATGCTTTTGAACCATTCCTGTGACACTAGTTATAGAATTCGATGCTTCACTTCAGTTTAACTGTATCCCTTGGACATTCTTATTGACGATGAAACACAGAAATTGCATCGGAATTAAGTACAAAAGGCACAAGGTCGACTTAAGTACAAGAAGACTGACTCTTCTTACTGACTATGCTTTGAACCATTCCTGTGACACTAGTAATAGATTCCGATGCTTCACTTCAGGTTAACTGTATCCCTCTGACCTTCGTATTGACGATAAAACACCGAAATTACATCGGAATTAAATACAAAAGGCACAATGCCGACTTAAGTACAAGAAGACTGACTCTTCTTACTGTCTATGTTTTGAACCATTCCTGTGACACTGGTTATAGTTTCCGATGATTCACTCTAGGTATACTGTATCCCTTGGACCTTCTTATTGACGATGAATCA
The DNA here is from genome assembly GCF_021461385.2 of Schistocerca piceifrons. Classification (NCBI taxonomy): domain Eukaryota; kingdom Metazoa; phylum Arthropoda; class Insecta; order Orthoptera; family Acrididae; genus Schistocerca; species Schistocerca piceifrons. The sequence goes on from NW_025727729.1 coordinate 769,097, forward strand.
CAGAAATTGCATCGGAATTAAATAATAAAGGCACAATGCCGACTTAAGTACCAAAAGTCTGACTCTTCTTACTGTCTATGTTTTGAACCATTAATGTGACACTAGATACAGCTTCCGATGCTTCACTCCAGGTTTACCGTAACCCTTGGACCTTCTTATTGACAATGAAACACAGAAATTGCATCGGAATTTAATACAAAATGCACAATGCCGACTGAAGTACAAGATGACTGGCTCTTCTTACTGACTATATTTTGAACCATTCCTGTGACACTAGTTATAGATTCCGATGCTTCATTTAAGTTTCACAGTACCCCTTGGACCTTCTTATTCACGATGAAACACAAAAATTGCATCGGAATTAAATACAAAAGGCACAATGCCGACTTAAGTACAAGAAGACTGACTCTTCCTGCTGTCTATGTTTTGAACCATTCCTGTGACACTAGTTATAGATTCCGATGCTTCACTTCAGGTTTACTGTATCCCTCTGCCCTTCTTATTGACGATGAAACACAGAAATTGCATCGGAATTAAATACAAAAGGCACAATGCCGGCTTAAGTACAAGAAGATTGACTCTTCTTACTGTCTATGTTTTGAACCATCCCTGTCACACTAGTTATAGATTCCGATGCTTCACTCCAAGTTTACTGTATCCCTTGGACCTTCTTATTGACGATGAAACACAGAAATTTCATCGGAATTAAATACAAAAGCACAATGCCGTCTTAAGTACAAGAAGACTGACTCTTCTTACTGACTATGTTTTGAACCATTCCTGTGACACTAGTTATAGATTCCGATGCTTCACTTGAGGTTTACTGTATCCCTCTGACCTTCTTATTGACGATGAAACACAGAGATTGCATCGGAATTAAATACAAAAGCACAATGCCGACTTAAGTACAAGAAGACTGACCTTTCCATCTCTCTATGTTTTGAACCATTCATGTGACACTAGTTATAGATCCCCATGCTTCACTTCAGGTTTACTGTATCCCTCGGACCTTCTTATTGACGATGAAACACAGAAATTGCATCGCAAGTAAATAGAAAAGGCACAATGCCGACTTAAGTACAAGAAGACTGACTCTTCCTACTGTCTATGATTTGAACCATTCCTGGGACACTAGTTATAGATTCCGATGCTTCACTTCAGGTTTACTGTTTTTCTTGGACCTTCTTATTGACGATGAAACACAGAAATTGCGTCGGAATTAAATACAAAAGGCACAATGCCGACTTAAGTAAAGAAGACTGACTCTTCTTACTGACCATGTTTTGAACCATTCCTGTGACACTAGTTATAGATTCCGATGCTTCACTTGAGGTTTACGGTATCCCTCTGACCTCCTTATTGACGATGAAACACAGAAATTGCGTCGGAATTAAATAAAAAAGGCACAATGCCGAATTAAGTACAAGAGGACTGACTCTTCCTACTCTCTATGTTTTGAACCGTTAATGTGACACTAGTTTTTTTTCCGATGCTTCACGTGAGGTTTACTGTATCCTTCGGACCTTCTTATGGACAATGAAACACAGAAATTGCATCGGAATGAAATACAAAAGGCACAATGCCGACTTAAGTACAAGAAGACTGACTCCTCCAGCTCTCTATGATTTGAACCATTCCTGTGACACTAGTTATAGATTCCGATCCTTTACTTCAGGTTTACTGTATCCCTCTGACCTTCTTATTGACAATGAAACACAGAAATTGCAATGGAATTAAATAGAAAGTGCACAATACCGACTTAAGTACAGGAAGACTGTCTCTTCCTACTGTCGATGATTTGAACCATTCCTGGGACACTTGTTATAGGTTCCGATGCTTCACTTCAGGTTTACTGTATCCCTTGGACCTTCTTATTGACGATGAAACACACAAATTGCATCGGAATTACATACAAAAGGCACAAAGCAGACTTAAGTACAATAAGACTGACTCTTCTTACTGACTATGCTTTCAACCATTCCTGTGACACTAGTTATAGATTCCGATGCTTCACTTCAGGTTTACTGTATCCCTCTGACGTTCTTATTGACGATGAAACACAGAAATTGCATCGGAACTAAATACAAAAGGCACAATGCCGACTTAAGTACGTGTAGACTGACTATTCCTACTGTCTATGTTTTGAACCATTCCTGTGACACTAGTTATAGATTCCAATGAATAACTTCAGGATTACTGTATCCCACTGACCTTCTTAGTGACGATGAAACACAGAAATTGCATCGGAATTAAATAGAAAATGCACAATGCCGACTTAAGTACAAGAGACTGACTCAACTTACTGCCTATGTTTTGAACCATTCCTGTGACACTAGTTATAGATTCCGATGCTTCACTCCAGGTTTACTGTATCCCTCTGACCTTCTTATTGACGATGAAACACAGAAATTGCATCGGAATTAAATACAAAAGGCACAATGCCGACTTATGTATATGTAGACTGACTTTTCCTACTGTCTATGTTTTGAACCATTCCTGTGACACTAGTTATAGATTCCGATGGTACATTTCAGGTTTACTGTATTTCTTGGACCTTCTTATTGACGATGAAACACAGAAATTGCATCGGAATGAAATACAAAAGGCACAATGCCGACTTAAGTACAAGAAGACTGACTCTTCTTACTGACTATGTTTTGAATCATTCCTGTGACATTAGTTATAGATTCCGATGCTTCACTTCAGGTTTACTGTATCCCTCTGCCCTTCTTATTGACGATGAAACACAGAAATTGCATGGGAATTAAATACAAAAGGCACAATGCCGACTTTAGTACAAGAAGACACACTCTTCTTCTATCTATGTTTTGAACCATTCCTGTGACACTAGTTACAGATTTCGATGCTTCACTTCAGGTTTACTGTATCCCTTGGACCTTCTTATTGACGATGAAACACAGAAATGGCATCGGAATTACGTACAAAAGTCACAAGGCCGACTTAAGTACAAGAATACTGACTCTTCTTACTGACTAAGTTTTGATCCATTCCTGTGACACTAGTTATAGATTCCGATGCTTCACTTCAGGTTTACTGTATTCCTCTGACCTTCGTATTGACGATAAAACACAGAAATTACATCGGAATTAAATACAAAAGGCACAATGCCGACTTAAGTACAAGAAGACTGACTCTTCCATCTCCCTATGTTTTGAACCATTCCTGTGACACTAGTTATAGATCCCGATGCTTCACTTCAGGTTTAATGTATCCCGCTGACCTTCCTATTGACGATGAAACACAGAAATTGCATCGGAATTAAATAGAAAAGGCACAATACCGACTTAAGTACAAGAAGACTGACTCTTCCTACTGTCTATGATTTGAACCATTCCTGGGACACTAGTTATAGATTCCGATGCTTCACTTCAGGTTTACTGTATCCCTCTGTCGTTCTTATCGACGATGAAACACAGAAATTGCATCGGAATTAAATACAAAAGGCACAATGCCGACTTAAGTACGTGTAGACTGACTTTTCCTACTGTCTATGTTTTGAACCATTCCTGTGACACTAGTTATAGATTCCGATGCTTAACTTCAGGATTACTGTATCCCGCTGACCATCTTACTGACGATGAAACACAGAAATTGCATCGGAATTAAATAGAAAATGCACAATGCCGACTTAAGTACAAGAAGACTGACTCATCTTACTGTCTATGGTTTGAACGATTCCTGTGACACTAGTTATAGATTCCGATGCTTCACTCCAGGTTTACTGTATCCCTCAGACCTTCTTATTGACGATGAAACACAGAAATTGCATCGGAATTAAATACAAAAAGCACAATGCCGACTTAAGTATATGTAGACTGACTTTTCTCCTGTCTATGTTTTGAACCATTCCTGTGACACTAGTTATAGATTCCGATGGTACATTTCAGGTTTACTGTATCTCTTGGACCTTCTTATTGACGATGAAACACAGAAATTGCATCGGAATTAAATACAAAAGGCACAATGCCGACTTAAGTACAAGAAGACTGACTCTTCCAGCTCTCTATGATTTGAACCATTCCTGTGACACTAGTTATAGATTCCGATGCTTTACTTCAGGTTTACTGTATCCCTCTGACCTTCTTATTGACAATGAAACACAGAAATTGCAATGGAATTAAATAGAAAGTGCACAATACCGTCTTAAGTACAGGAAGACTGTCTCTTCCTACTGTCGATGATTTGAACCATTCCTGGGACACTAGTTATAGATTCCGATGCTTCACTTCAGGTTTACTGTATCCCTTGGACCTTCTTATTGACGACGAAACACGCAAATTGCATCGGAATTAAATACAAAAGGCACAAAGTCGACTTAAGTACAAGAAGACACACTCTTCTTCTGTCTATGTTTTGACCCATTCCTGTGACACTAGTTATAGATTTCGATGCTTCACTTCAGTTTAACTGTATCCCTTGGACATTCTTATTGACGATGAAACACAGAAATTGCATCGGAATTAAGTACAAAAGGCACAAGGCCGACTTAAGTACAAGAAGACTGACTCTTCTTACTGACTATGCTTTGAACCATTCCTGTGACACTAATTATAGATTCCGATGCTTCACTTCAGGTTTACTGTATCCCTCTGACCTTCGTATTGACGATAAAACACCGAAATTACATCGGAATTAATACAAAAGGCACAATGCCGACTTAAGTACAAGAAGACTGACTCTTCTTACTGTCTATGTTTTGAACCATTCCTGTGACACTGGTTATAGTTTCCGATGATTCACTCTAGGTATACTGTATCCCTTGGACCTTCTTATTGACGATGAATCACAGAAATTGCATCGGAATTAAATAATAAAGGCACAATGCCGACTTAAGTACCAAAAGTCTGACTCTTCTTACTGTCTATGTTTTGAACCATTAATGTGACACTAGAAACAGATTCCGATGCTTCACTCCAGGTTTACCGTAACCCTTGGACCTTCTTATTGACGATGAAACACCGAAATTTCATCGGAATTAAATACAAAAGCACAATGCCGTCTTAAGTACAAGAAGACTGACTCTTCTTACTGACTATGTTTTGAACCATTCCTGTGACACTAGTTATAGATTCCGATGCTTCACTTGAGGTTTACTGTATCCCTCTGACCTTCTTATTGACGATGAAACACAGAGATTGCATCGGAATTAAATACAAAAGCACAATGCCGACTTAAGTACAAGAAGACTGACCTTTCCATCTCTCTATGTTTTGAACCATTCCTGTGACACTAGTTATAGATCCCCATGCTTCACTTCAGGTTTACTGTATCCCTCGGACCTTCTTATTGACGATGAAACACAGAAATTGCATCGCAAGTAAATAGAAAAGGCACAATACCGACTTAAGTACAAGAAGACTGACTCTTCCTACTGTCTATGATTTGAACCATTCCTGGGACACTAGTTATAGATTCCGATGCTTCACTTCAGGTTTACTGTTTTTCTTGGACCTTCTTATTGACGATGAAACACAGAAATTGCGTCGGAATTAAATACAAAAGGCACAATGCCGACTTAAGTAAAGAAGACTGACTCTTCTTACTGACCATGTTTTGAACCATTCCTGTGACACTAGTTATAGATTCCGATGCTTCACTTGAGGTTTACGGTATCCCTCTGACCTCCTTATTGACGATGAAACACAGAAATTGCGTCGGAATTAAATAAAAAAGGCACAATGCCGAATTAAGTACAAGAGGACTGACTCTTCCTACTCTCTATGTTTTGAACCGTTAATGTGACACTAGTTTTTTTTTCCGATGCTTCACTTGAGGTTTACTGTATCCTTCGGACCTTCTTATGGACAATGAAACACAGAAATTGCATCGGAACGAAATACAAAAGGCACAATGCCGACTTAAGTACAAGAAGACTGACTCCTCCAGCTCTCTATGATTTGAACCATTCCTGTGACACTAGTTATAGATTCCGATCCTTTACTTCAGGTTTACTGTATCCCTCTGACCTTCTTATTGACAATGAAACACAGAAATTGCAATGGAATTAAATAGAAAGTGCACAATACCGACTTAAGTACAGGAAGACTGTCTCTTCCTACTGTCGATGATTTGAACCATTCCTGGGACACTTGTTATAGATTCCGATGCTTCACTTCAGGTTTACTGTATCCCTTGGACCTTCTTATTGACGATGAAACACACAAATTGCATCGGAATTACATACAAAAGGCACAAAGCAGACTTAAGTACAATAAGACTGACTCTTCTTACTGACTATGCTTTCAACCATTCCTGTGACACTAGTTATAGATTCCGATGCTTCACTTCAGGTTTACTGTATCCCTCTGACGTTCTTATTGACGATGAAACACAGAAATTGCATCGGAACTAAATACAAAAGGCACAATGCCGACTTAAGTACGTGTAGACTGACTTTTCCTACTGTCTATGTTTTGAACCATTCCTGTGACACTAGTTATAGATTCCGATGCCTAACTTCAGGGTTACTGTATCCCACTGACCTTCTTAGTGACGATGAAACACAGAAATTGCATCGGAATTAAATAGAAAATGCACAATGCCGACTTAAGTACAAGAAGACTGACTCAACTTACTGCCTATGTTTTGAACCATTCCTGTGACACTAGTTATAGATTCCGATGCTTCACTCCAGGTTTACTGTATCCCTCTGACCTTCTTATTGACGATGAAACACAGAAATTGCATCGGAATTAAATACAAAAGGCACAATGCCGACTTATGTATATGTAGACTGACTTTTCCTACTGTCTATGTTTTGAACCATTCCTGTGACACTAGTTATAGATTCCGATGGTACATTTCAGGTTTACTGTATTTCTTGGACCTTCTTATTGACGATGAAACACAGAAATTGCATCGGAATGAAATACAAAAGGCACAATGCCGACTTAAGTACAAGAATACTGACTCTTCTTACTGACTATGTTTTGAATCATTCCTGTGACATTAGTTATAGATTCCGATGCTTCACTTCAGGTTTACTGTATCCCTCTGCCCTTCTTATTGACGATGAAACACAGAAATTGCATCGGAATTAAATACAAAAGGCACAATGCCGACTTTAGTACAAGAAGACACACTCTTCTTCTATCTATGTTTTGAACCATTCCTGTGACACTAGTTACAGATTTCGATGCTTCACTTCAGGTTTACTGTATCCCTTGGACCTTCTCATTGACGATGAAACACAGAAATTGCATCGGAATTACGTACAAAAGTCACAAGGCCGACTTAAGTACAAGAATACTGACTCTTCTTACTGACTAAGTTTTGAACCATTCCTGTGACACTAGTTATAGATTCCGATGCTTCACTTCAGGTTTACTGTATCCCTCTGACCTTCGTATTGACGATAAAACACAGAAATTGCATCGGAATTAAATACAAAAGGCACAATGCCGACTTAAGTACAAGAAGACTGACTCTTCTTACTGACTATGTTTTGAATCATTCCTGTGACATTAGTTATAGATTCCGATGCTTCACTTCAGGTTTACTGTATCCCTCTGCCCTTCTTATTGACGATGAAACACAGAAATTGCATCGGAATTAAATAGAAAAGGCACAATACCGACTTAAGTACAAGAAGACTGACTCTTCCTACTGTCTATGATTTGAACCATTCCTGGGACACTAGTTATAGATTCCGATGCTTCACTTCAGGTTTACTGTATCCCTTGGACCTTCTTATTGACGATGAAACACACAAATTGCATCGGAATTAAATTCAAAAGGCACAAAGCCGACTTAAGTACAAGACGACTGACTCATCTTTTTGTCTATATTTTGAACCATTCCTGTGACACTAGTTATAGATTCAGATGCTTCACTCCAGGTTTACTGTATTTCTTAGACGTTCATATTGACGATTAAACACAGAAATTGCATCGGAATTAAAATTAAAAAGGCACAATGCCGACTTAAGTACAAGAAGACTGACTCTTCTTACTGACTATGTTTTGAACCATTCCTGTGACACTAGTTATAGATTCCGATGCTTCACTTGAGGTTTACGGTATCCCTCAGACCTCCTTATTGACGATGATAAACAGAAATTACGTCGGAATTAAATAAGAAAGGCACAATGCCGAATTAAGTACAAGAGGACTGACTCTTCCTACTCTCTATGTTTTGAACCGTTCCTGTTACACTAGTTTTTTATTCCGATGCTTCACTTGAGGTTTACTGTATCCTTCGGACCTTCTTATGGACGATGAAACACAGAAATTGCATCGGAATGAAATACAAAAGGCACAATGCCGACTTAAGTACAAGAAGACTGACTCTTCCAGCTCTCTATGATTTGAACCATTCCTGTGACACTAGTTATAGATTCCGATGCTTTACTTCAGGTTTACTGTATCCCTCTGACCTTCTTATTGACAATGAAACACAGAAATTGCATCGGAATTAAATAGAAAATGCGCAATACCGACTTAAGTACAGGAAGACTGTCTCTTCCTACTGTCGATGATTTGAACAATTCCTGGGACACTAGTTATAGATTCCGATGCTTCACTTCAGGATTACTGTATCCCTTGGACCTTCTTATTGACGATGAAACACACAAATTGCATCGGAATTAAATACAAAAGGCACAAAGCCGACTTAAGTACAATAAGACTGACTCTTCTTACTGACTATGCTTTGAACCATTCCTGTGACACTTGTTACAGATTCCGATGCTTCACTTCAGGTTTACTGTATCCCTCTGTCGTTCTTATCGACGATGAAACACAGAAATTGCATCGGAATTAAATACAAAAGGCACAATGCCGACTTAAGTACGTGTAGACTGACTTTTCCTACTGTCTATGTTTTGAACCATTCCTGTGACACTAGTTATAGATTCCGATGCTTAACTTCAGGATTACTGTATCCCGCTGACCATCTTACTGACGATGAAACACAGAAATTGCATCGGAATTAAATAGAAAATGCACAATGCCGACTTAAGTACAAGAAGACTGACTCATCTTACTGTCTATGGTTTGAACGATTCCTGTGACACTAGTTATAGATTCCGATGCTTCACTCCAGGTTTACTGTATCCCTCAGACCTTCTTATTGACGATGAAACACAGAAATTGCATCGGAATTAAATACAAAAGGCACAATGCCGACATAAGTATATGTAGACTGACTTTTCTCCTGTCTATGTTTTGAACCATTCCTGTGACACTAGTTATAGATTCCGATGGTACATTTCAGGTTTACTGTATCTCTTGGACCTTCTTATTGACGATGAAACACAGAAATTGCATCGGAATTAAATACAAAAGGCGCAATGCCGACTTAAGTACAAGAAGACTGACTCTTCCAGCTCTCTATGATTTGAACCATTCCTGTGACACTAGTTATAGATTCCGATGCTTCACTTCAGGTTTACTGTATCCCTCTGACGTTCTTATTGACGATGAAACACAGAAATTTCATCGGAATTAAATACAAAAGGCACAATGCCGACTTAAGTACGTGTAGACTGACTTTTCCTACTGTCTATGTTTTGAACCATTCCTGTGACACTAGTTATAGATTCCGATGCTTTACTTCAGGATTACTGTATCCCACTGACCTTCTTAGTGACGATGAAACACAGAAATTGCATCGGAATTAAATAGAAAATGCACAATGCCGACTTAAGTACAAGAAGACTGACTCATCTTACTGTCTATGTTTTGAACCATTCCTGTGACACTAGTTATAGATTCCGATGCTTCACTCCAGGTTTACTGTATCCCTCTGACGTTCTTATTGACGATGAAACACAGAAACTGCATCGGAATTAAATACAAAAGGCACAATGCCGACTTAAGTATATGTAGACTTACTTTTCCTACTTTCTATGTTTTGAACCATTCCTGTGACACTAGTTATAGATTCCGATGCCTAACTTCAGGATTACTGTATCCCACTGACCTTCTTAGTGACGATGAAACACAGAAATTGCATCGGAATTAAATAGAAAATGCACAATGCCGACTTAAGTACAAGAAGACTGACTCTTCCTGCTGTCTATGTTTTGAACCATTCCTGTGACACTAGTTATAGATTCCGATGCTTCACTTCAGGTTTACTGTATCCCTCTGCCCTTCTTATTGACGATGAAACACAGAAATTGCATCGGAATTAAATACAAAAGGCACAATGCCGGCTTAAGTACAAGAAGATTGACTCTTCTTACTGTCTATGTTTTGAACCATCCCTGTCACACTAGTTATAGATTCCGATGCTTCACTCCAAGTTTACTGTATCCCTTGGACCTTCTTATTGACGATGAAACACCGAAATTTCATCGGAATTAAATACAAAAGCACAATGCCGTCTTAAGTACAAGAAGACTGACTCTTCTTACTGACTATGTTTTGAACCATTCCTGTGACACTAGTTATAGATTCCGATGCTTCACTTGAGGTTTACTGTATCCCTCTGACCTTCTTATTGACGATGAAACACAGAGATTGCATCGGAATTAAATACAAAAGCACAATGCCGACTTAAGTACAAGAAGACTGACCTTTCCATCTCTCTATGTTTTGAACCATTCCTGTGACACTAGTTATAGATCCCCATGCTTCACTTCAGGTTTACTGTATCCCTCGGACCTTCTTATTGACGATGAAACACAGAAATTGCATCGCAAGTAAATAGAAAAGGCACAATACCGACTTAAGTACAAGAAGACTGACTCTTCCTACTGTCTATGATTTGAACCATTCCTGGGACACTAGTTATAGATTCTGATGCTTCACTTCAGGTTTACTGTTTTTCTTGGACCTTCTTATTGACGATGAAACACAGAAATTGCGTCGGAATTAAATACAAAAGGCACAATGCCGACTTAAGTAAAGAAGACTGACTCTTCTTACTGACCATGTTTTGAACCATTCCTGTGACACTAGTTATAGATTCCGATGCTTCACTTGAGGTTTACGGTATCCCTCTGACCTCCTTATTGACGATGAAACACAGAAATTGCGTCGGAATTAAATAAAAAAGGCACAATGCCGAATTAAGTACAAGAGGACTGACTCTTCCTACTCTCTATGTTTTGAACCGTTAATGTGACACTAGTTTTTTTTTCCGATGCTTCACTTGAGGTTTACTGTATCCTTCGGACCTTCTTATGGACAATGAAACACAGAAATTGCATCGGAATGAAATACAAATGGCACAATGCCGACTTAAGTACAAGAAGACTGACTCCTCCAGCTCTCTATGATTTGAACCATTCCTGTGACACTAGTTATAGATTCCGAACCTTTACTTCAGGTTTACTGTATCCCTCTGACCTTCTTATTGACAATGAAACACAGAAATTGCAATGGAATTAAATAGAAAGTGCACAATACCGACTTAAGTACAGGAAGACTGTCTCTTCCTACTGTCGATGATTTGAACCATTCCTGGGACACTTGTTATAGATTCCGATGCTTCACTTCAGGTTTACTGTATCCCTTGGACCTTCTTATTGACGATGAAACACACAAATTGCATCGGAATTACATACAAAAGGCACAAAGCAGACTTAAGTACAATAAGACTGACTCTTCTTACTGACTATGCTTTCAACCATTCCTGTGACACTAGTTATAGATTCCGAAGCTTCACTTCAGGTTTACTGTATCCCTCTGACGTTCTTATTGACGATGAAACACAGAAATTGCATCGGAACTAAATACAAAAGGCACAATGCCGACTTAAGTACGTGTAGACTGACTTTTCCTACTGTCTATGTTTTGAACCATTCCTGTGACACTAGTTATAGATTCCGATGCCTAACTTCAGGGTTACTGTATCCCACTGACCTTCTTAGTGACGATGAAACACAGAAATTGCATCGGAATTAAATAGAAAATGCACAATGCCGACTTAAGTACAAGAAGACTGACTCAACTTACTGCCTATGTTTTGAACCATTCCTGTGACACTAGTTATAGATTCCGATGCTTCACTTCAGGTTTACTGTATCCCTCTGCCCTTCTTATTGACGATGAAACACAGAAATTGCATCGGAATTAAATACAAAAGGCACAATGCCGACTTTAGTACAAGAAGACACACTCTTCTTCTATCTATGTTTTGAACCATTCCTGTGACACTAGTTACAGATTTCGATGCTTCACTTCAGGTTTACTGTATCCCTTGGACCTTCTTATTGACGATGAAACACAGAAATTGCATCGGAATTACGTACAAAAGTCACAAGGCCGACTTAAGTACAAGAATACTGACTCTTCTTACTGACTAAGTTTTGAACCATTCCTGTGACACTAGTTATAGATTCCGATGCTTCACTTCAGGTTTACTGTATCCCTCTGACCTTCGTATTGACGATAAAACACAGAAATTACATCGGAATTAAATACAAAAGGCACAATGCCGACTTAAGTACAAGAAGACTGACTCTTCCATCTCCCTATGTTTTGAACCATTCCTGTGACACTAGTTATAGATCCCGATGCTTCACTTCAGGTTTACTGTATCCCTTGGACCTTCTTATTGACGATGAAACACACAAATTGCATCGGAATTAAATTCAAAAGGCACAAAGCCGACTTAAGTACAAGACGACTGACTCATCTTTTTGTCTATATTTTGAACCATTCCTGTGACACTAGTTATAGATTCAGATGCTTCACTCCAGGTTTACTGTATTTCTTAGACGTTCATATTGACGATTAAACACAGAAATTGCATCGGAATTAAAATTAAAAAGGCACAATGCCGACTTAAGTACAAGAAGACTGACTCTTCTTACTGACTATGTTTTGAACCATTCCTGTGACACTAGTTATAGATTCCGATGCTTCACTTGAGGTTTACGGTATCCCTCAGACCTCCTTATTGACGATGAAAAACAGAAATTACGTCGGAATTAAATAAGAAAGGCACAATGCCGAATTAAGTACAAGAGGACTGACTCTTCCTACTCTCTATGTTTTGAACCGTTCCTGTTACACTAGTTTTTTATTCCGATGCTTCACTTGAGGTTTACTGTATCCTTCGGACCTTCTTATGGACGATGAAACACAGAAATTGCATCGGAATGAAATACAAAAGGCACAATGCCGACTTAAGTACAAGAAGACTGACTCTTCCAGCTCTCTATGATTTGAACCATTCCTGTGACACTAGTTATAGATTCCGATGCTTTACTTCAGGTTTACTGTATCCCTCTGACCTTCTTATTGACAATGAAACACAGAAATTGCATCGGAATTAAATAGAAAATGCGCAATACCGACTTAAGTACAGGAAGACTGTCTCTTCCTACTGTCGATGATTTGAACAATTCCTGGGACACTAGTTATAGATTCCGATGCTTCACTTCAGGATTACTGTATCCCTTGGACCTTCTTATTGACGATGAAACACACAAATTGCATCGGAATTAAATACAAAAGGCACAAAGCCGACTTAAGTACAATAAGACTGACTCTTCTTACTGACTATGCTTTGAACCATTCCTGTGACACTAGTTATAGATTCCGATGCTTCACTTCAGGTTTACTGTATCCCTCTGTCGTTCTTATCGACGATGAAACACAGAAATTGCATCGGAATTAAATACAAAAGGCACAATGCCGACTTAAGTACGTGTAGACTGACTTTTCCTACTGTCTATGTTTTGAACCATTCCTGTGACACTAGTTATAGATTCCGATGCTTAACTTCAGGATTACTGTATCCCGCTGACCATCTTACTGACGATGAAACACAGAAATTGCATCGGAATTAAATAGAAAATGCACAATGCCGACTTAAGTACAAGAAGACTGACTCATCTTACTGTCTATGGTTTGAACGATTCCTGTGACACTAGTTATAGATTCCGATGCTTCACTCCAGGTTTACTGTATCCCTCAGACCTTCTTATTGACGATGAAACACAGAAATTGCATCGGAATTAAATACAAAAGGCACAATGCCGACATAAGTATATGTAGACTGACTTTTCTCCTGTCTATGTTTTGAACCATTCCTGTGACACTAGTTATAGATTCCGATGGTACATTTCAGGTTTACTGTATCTCTTGGACCTTCTTATTGACGATGAAACACAGAAATTGCATCAGAATTAAATACAAAAGGCACAATGCCGACTTAAGTACAAGAAGACTGACTCTTCCAGCTCTCTATGATTTGAACCATTCCTGTGACACTAGTTATAGATTCCGATGCTTTACTTCAGGTTTACTGTATCCCTCTGACCTTCTTATTGACAATGAAACACAGAAATTGCAATGGAATTAAATAGAAAGTGCACAATACCGTCTTAAGTACAGGAAGACTGTCTCTTCCTACTGTCGATGATTTGAACCATTCCTGGGACACTAGTTATAGATTCCGATGCTTCACTTCAGGTTTACTGTATCCCTTGGACCTTCTTATTGACGACGAAACACGCAAATTGCATCGGAATTAAATACAAAAGGCACAAAGTCTACTTAAGTACAATAAGACTGACTCTTCTTACTGACTATGCTTTGAACCATTCCTGTGACACTAGTTATAGATTCCGATGCTTCACTTCAGGTTTACTGTATCCCTCTGACGTTCTTATTGACGATGAAACACAGAAATTTCATCGGAATTAAATACAAAAGGCACAATGCCGACTTAAGTACGTGTAGACTGACTTTTCCTACTGTCTATGTTTTGAACCATTCCTGTGACACTAGTTATAGATTCCGATGCTTTACTTCAGGATTACTGTATCCCACTGACCTTCTTAGTGACGATGAAACACAGAAATTGCATCGGAATGAAATAGAAAATGCACAATGCCGACTTAAGTACAAGAAGACTGACTCATCTTACTGTCTATGTTTTGAACCATTCCTGTGACACTAGTTATAGATTCCGATGCTTCACTCCAGGTTTACTGTATCCCTCTGACGTTCTTATTGACGATGAAACACAGAAACTGCATCGGAATTAAATACAAAAGGCACAATGCCGACTTAAGTATATGTAGACTTACTTTTCCTACTTTCTATGTTTTGAACCATTCCTGTGACGCTAGTTATAGATTCCGATGGTACATTTCAGGTTTACTGTATTTCTTGGACCTTCTTATTGACGATGAAACACAGAAATTGCATCGGAATTAAATACAAAAGGCACAATGCCGACTTAAGTACAAGAAGACTGACTCTTCTTACTGACTATGTTTTGAATCATTCCTGTGACATTAGTCATAGATTCCGATGCTTCACTTCAGGTTTACTGTATCCCTCTGCCCTTCTTATTGACGATGAAACACAGAAATTGCATCGGAATTAAATACAAAAGGCACAATGCCGACTTTAGTACAAGAAGACACACTCTTCTTCTATCTATGTTTTGAACCATTCCTGTGACACTAGTTACAGATTTCGATGCTTCACTTCAGGTTTACTGTATCCCTTGGACCTTCTTATTGACGATGAGACACAGAAATTGCATCGGAATTACGTACAAAAGTCACAAGGCCGACTAAAGTACAAGAATACTGACTCTTCTTACTGACTATGTTTTGAACCATTCCTGTGACACTAGTTATAGATTCCGATGCTTCACTTCAGGTTTACTGTATCCCTCTGACCTTCGTATTGACGATAAAACACAAAAATTACATCGGAATTAAATACAAAAGGCACAATGCCGACTTAAGTACAAGAAGACTGACTCTTCCATCTCCCTATGTTTTGAACCATTCCTGTGACACTAGTTATAGATCCCGATGCTTCACTTCAGGTTTAATGTATCCCTCTGACCTTCTTATTGACGATGAAACACAGAAATTGCATCGGAATTAAATAGAAAAGGCACAATACCGACTTAAGTACAAGAAGACTGACTCTTCCTACTGTCTATGATTTGAACCATTCCTGGGACACTAGTTATAGATTCCGATGCTTCACTTCAGGTTTACTGTATCCCTTGGACCTTCTTATTGACGATGAAACACACAAATTGCATCGGAATTAAATTCAAAAGGCACAAAGCCGACTTAAGTACAAGACGACTGACTCATCTTTTTGTCTATATTTTGAACCATTCCTGTGACACTAGTTATAGATTCAGATGCTTCACTCCAGGTTTACTGTATTTCTTAGACGTTCATATTGACGATTAAACACAGAAATTGCATCGGAATTAAAATTAAAATGGCACAATGCCGACTTAAATACAAGAAGACTGACTCTTCTTACTGACTATGTTTTGAACCATTCCTGTGACACTAGTTATAGATTCCGATGCTTCACTTGAGGTTTACGGTATCCCTCAGACCTCCTTATTGACGATGAAAAACAGAAATTACGTCGGAATTAAATAAGAAAGGCACAATGCCGAATTAAGTACAAGAGGACTGACTCTTCCTACTCTCTATGTTTTGAACCGTTCCTGTTAGACTAGTTTTTTATTCCGATGCTTCACTTGAGGTTTACTGTATCCTTCGGACCTTCTTATGGACGATGAAACACAGAAATTGCATCGGAATTAAATACAAAAGGCACAATGCCGACATAAGTATATGTAGACTGACTTTTCTCCTGTCTATGTTTTGAACCATTCCTGTGACACTAGTTATAGATTCCGATGGTACATTTCAGGTTTACTGTATCTCTTGGACCTTCTTATTGACGATGAAACACAGAAATTGCATCAGAATTAAATACAAAAGGCACAATGCCGACTTAAGTACAAGAAGACTGACTCTTCCAGCTCTCTATGATTTGAACCATTCCTGTGACACTAGTTATAGATTCCGATGCTTTACTTCAGGTTTACTGTATCCCTCTGACCTTCTTATTGACAATGAAACACAGAAATTGCAATGGAATTAAATAGAAAGTGCACAATACCGTCTTAAGTACAGGAAGACTGTCTCTTCCTACTGTCGATGATTTGAACCATTCCTGGGACACTAGTTATAGATTCCGATGCTTCACTTCAGGTCTACTGTATCCCTTGGACCTTCTTATTGACGACGAAACACGCAAATTGCATCGGAATTAAATACAAAAGGCACAAAGTCTACTTAAGTACAATAAGACTGACTCTTCTTACTGACTATGCTTTGAACCATTCCTGTGACACTAGTTATAGATTCCGATGCTTCACTTCAGGTTTACTGTATCCCTCTGACGTTCTTATTGACGATGAAACACAGAAATTTCATCGGAATTAAATACAAAAGGCACAATGCCGACTTAAGTACGTGTAGACTGACTTTTCCTACTGTCTATGTTTTGAACCATTCCTGTGACACTAGTTATAGATTCCGATGCTTTACTTCAGGATTACTGTATCCCACTGACCTTCTTAGTGACGATGAAACACAGAAATTGCATCGGAATGAAATAGAAAATGCACAATGCCGACTTAAGTACAAGAAGACTGACTCATCTTACTGTCTATGTTTTGAACCATTCCTGTGACACTAGTTATAGATTCCGATGCTTCACTCCAGGTTTACTGTATCCCTCTGACGTTCTTATTGACGATGAAACACAGAAACTGCATCGGAATTAAATACAAAAGGCACAATGCCGACTTAAGTATATGTAGACTTACTTTTCCTACTTTCTATGTTTTGAACCATTCCTGTGACGCTAGTTATAGATTCCGATGGTACATTTCAGGTTTACTGTATTTCTTGGACCTTCTTATTGACGATGAAACACAGAAATTGCATCGGAATTAAATACAAAAGGCACAATGCCGACTTAAGTACAAGAAGACTGACTCTTCTTACTGACTATGTTTTGAATCATTCCTGTGACATTAGTCATAGATTCCGATGCTTCACTTCAGGTTTACTGTATCCCTCTGCCCTTCTTATTGACGATGAAACACAGAAATTGCATCGGAATTAAATACAAAAGGCACAATGCCGACTTTAGTACAAGAAGACACACTCTTCTTCTATCTATGTTTTGAACCATTCCTGTGACACTAGTTACAGATTTCGATGCTTCACTTCAGGTTTACTTTATCCCTTGGACCTTCTTATTGACGATGAAACACAGAAATTGCATCGGAATTACGTACAAAAGTCACAAGGCCGACTAAAGTACAAGAATACTGACTCTTCTTACTGACTATGTTTTGAACCATTCCTGTGACACTAGTTATAGATTCCGATGCTTCACTTCAGGTTTACTGTATCCCTCTGACCTTCGTATTGACGATAAAACACAAAAATTACATCGGAATTAAATACAAAAGGCACAATGCCGACTTAAGTACAAGAAGACTGACTCTTCCATCTCCCTATGTTTTGAACCATTCCTGTGACACTAGTTATAGATCCCGATGCTTCACTTCAGGTTTAATGTATCCCTCTGACCTTCTTATTGACGATGAAACACAGAAATTGCATCGGAATTAAATAGAAAAGGCACAATACCGACTTAAGTACAAGAAGACTGACTCTTCCTACTGTCTATGATTTGAACCATTCCTGGGACACTAGTTATAGATTCCGATGCTTCACTTCAGGTTTACTGTATCCCTTGGACCTTCTTATTGACGATGAAACACACAAATTGCATCGGAATTAAATTCAAAAGGCACAAAGCCGACTTAAGTACAAGACGACTGACTCATCTTTTTGTCTATATTTTGAACCATTCCTGTGACACTAGTTATAGATTCAGATGCTTCACTCCAGGTTTACTGTATTTCTTAGACGTTCATATTGACGATTAAACACAGAAATTGCATCGGAATTAAAATTAAAATGGCACAATGCCGACTTAAATACAAGAAGACTGACTCTTCTTACTGACTATGTTTTGAACCATTCCTGTGACACTAGTTATAGATTCCGATGCTTCACTTGAGGTTTACGGTATCCCTCAGACCTCCTTATTGACGATGAAAAACAGAAATTACGTCGGAATTAAATAAGAAAGGCACAATGCCGAATTAAGTACAAGAGGACTGACTCTTCCTACTCTCTATGTTTTGAACCGTTCCTGTTAGACTAGTTTTTTATTCCGATGCTTCACTTGAGGTTTACTGTATCCTTCGGACCTTCTTATGGACGATGAAACACAGAAATTGCATCGGAATGAAATACAAAAGGCAAAATGCCGACTTAAGTACAAGAAGACTGACTCTTCCAGCTCTCTATGATTTGAACCATTCCTGTGACACTAGTTATAGATTCCGATGCTTTACTTCAGGTTTACTGTATCCCTCTGACCTTCTTATTGACAATGAAACACAGAAATTGCATCGGAATTAAATAGAAAATGCGCAATACCGACTTAAGTACAGGAAGACTGTCTCTTCCTACTGTCGATGATTTGAACAATTCCTGGGACACTAGTTATAGATTCCGATGCTTCACTTCTGGATTACTGTATCCCTTGGACATTCTTATTGACGATGAAACACACAAATTGCATCGGAATTAAATACAAAAGGCACAAAGCCGACTTAAGTACAATAAGACTGACTCTTCTTACTGACTATGCTTTGAACCATTCCTGTGACACTAGTTATAGATTCCGATGCTTCACTTCAGGTTTACTGTATCCCTCTGTCGTTCTTATCGACGATGAAACACAGAAATTGCATCGGAATTAAATACAAAAGGCACAATGCCGACTTAAGTACGTGTAGACTGACTTTTCCTACTGTCTATGTTTTGAACCATTCCTGTGACACTAGTTATAGATTCCGATGCTTAACTTCAGGATTACTGTATCCCGCTGACCATCTTACTGACGATGAAACACAGAAATTGCATCGGAATTAAATAGAAAATGCACAATGCCGACTTAAGTACAAGAAGACTGACTCATCTTACTGTCTATGGTTTGAACGATTCCTGTGACACTAGTTATAGATTCCGATGCTTCACTCCAGGTTTACTGTATCCCTCAGACCTTCTTATTGACGATGAAACACAGAAATTGCATCGGAATTAAATACAAAAGGCACAATGCCGACATAAGTATATGTAGACTGACTTTTCTCCTGTCTATGTTTTGAACCATTCCTGTGACACTAGTTATAGATTCCGATGGTACATTTCAGGTTTACTGTATCTCTTGGACCTTCTTATTGACGATGAAACACAGAAATTGCATCGGAATTAAATACAAAAGGCACAATGCCGACTTAAGTACAAGAAAACTGACTCTTCCAGCTCTCTATGATTTGAACCATTCCTGTGACACTAGTTATAGATTCCGATGCTTTACTTCAGGTTTACTGTATCCCTCTGACCTTCTTATTGACAATGAAACACAGAAATAGCAATGGAATTAAATAGAAAGTGCACAATACCGTCTTAAGTACAGGAAGACTGTCTCTTCCTACTGTCGATGATTTGAACCATTCCTGGGACACTAGTTATAGATTCCGATGCTTCACTTCAGGTTTACTGTATCCCTTGGACCTTCTTATTGACGACGAAACACGCAAATTGCATCGGAATTAAATACAAAAGGCACAAAGTCGACTTAAGTACAATAAGACTGACTCTTCTTACTGACTATGCTTTGAACCATTCCTGTGACACTAGTTATAGATTCCGATGCTTCACTTCAGGTTTACTGTATCCCTCTGACGTTCTTATTGACGATGAAACACAGAAATTTCATCGGAATTAAATACAAAAGGCACAATGCCGACTTAAGTACGTGTAGACTGACTTTTCCTACTGTCTATGTTTTGAACCATTCCTGTGACACTAGTTATAAATTCCGATGCTTTACTTCAGGATTACTGTATCCCACTGACCTTCTTAGTGACGATGAAACACAGAAATTGCATCGGAATTAAATAGAAAATGCACAATGCCGACTTAAGTACAAGAAGACTGACTCATCTTACTGTCTATGTTTTGAACCATTCCTGTGACACTAGTTATAGATTCCGATGCTTCACTCCAGGTTTACTGTATCCCTCTGACGTTCTTATTGACGATTAAACACAGAAACTGCATCGGAATTAAATACAAAAGGCACAATGCCGACTTAAGTATATGTAGACTTACTTTTCCTACTTTCTATGTTTTGAACCATTCCTGTGACACTAGTTATAGATTCCGATGCCTAACTTCAGGATTACTGTATCCCACTGACCTTCTTAGTGACGATGAAACACAGAAATTGCATCGGAATTAAATAGAAAATGCACAATGCCGACTTAAGTACAAGAAGACTGACACAACTTACTGCCTATGTTTTGAACCATTCCTGTGACACTAGTTATAGATTCCGATGCTTCACTCCAGGTTTACTGTATCCCTCTGACCTTCTTATTGACGATGAAACACAGAAATTGCATCGGAATTAAATACAAAAGGCACAATGCCGACTTATGTATATGTAGACTGACTTTTCCTACTGTCTATGTTTTGAACCATTCCTGTGACACTAGTTATAGATTCCGATGGTACATTTCAGGTTTACTGTATTTCTTGGACCTTCTTATTGACGATGAAACACAGAAATTGCATCGGAATTAAATACAAAAGGCACAATGCCGACCTAAGTACAAGAAGACTGACTCTTCTTACTGACTATGTTTTGAATCATTCCTGTGACATTAGTTATAGATTCCGATGCTTCACTTCAGGTTTACTGTATCCCTCTGCCCTTCTTATTGACGATGAAACACAGAAATTGCATCGGAATTAAATACAAAAGGCACAATGCCGACTTTAGTACAAGAAGACACACTCTTCTTCTATCTATGTTTTGAACCATTCCTGTGACACTAGTTACAGATTTCGATGCTTCACTTCAGGTTTACTGTATCCCTTGGACCTTCTTATTGACGATGAAACACAGAAATTGCATCGGAATTACGTACAAAAGTCACAAGGCCGACTTAAGTACAAGAATACTGACTCTTCTTACTGACTAAGTTTTGAACCATTCCTGTGACACTAGTTATAGATTCCGATGCTTCACTTCAGGTTTACTGTATCCCTCTGACCTTCGTATTGACGATAAAACACAGAAATTACATCGGAATTAAATACAAAAGGCACAATGCCGACTTAAGTACAAGAAGACTGACTCTTCCATCTCCCTATGTTTTGAACCATTCCTGTGACACTAGTTATAGATCCCGATGCTTCACTTCAGGTTTAATGTATCCCTCTGACCTTCTTATTGACGATGAAACACAGAAATTGCATCGGAATTAAATAGAAAAGGCACAATACCGACTTAAGTACAAGAAGACTGACTCTTCCTACTGTCTATGATTTGAACCATTCCTGGGACACTAGTTATAGATTCCGATGCTTCACTTCAGGATTACTGTATCCCTTGGACCTTCTTATTGACGATGAAACACAGAAATTGCATCGGAATTACGTACAAAAGTCACAAGGCCGACTTAAGTACAAGAATACTGACTCTTCTTACTGACTAAGTTTTGAACCATTCCTGTGACACTAGTTATAGATTCCGATGCTTTACTTCAGGTTTACTGTATCCCTTTGACCTTCTTATTGACAATGAAACACAGAAATTGCATCGGAATTAAATAGAAAATGCGCAATACCGACTTAAGTACAGGAAGTCTGTCTCTTCCTACTGTCGATGATTTGAACAATTCCTGGGACACTAGTTATAGATTCCGATGTTTCACTTCAGGTTTACTGTATCCCTTGGACCTTCTTATTGACGATGAAACACACAAATTGCATCGGAATTAAATAGAAAATGCACAATGCCGACTTAAGTACAAGAAGACTGACTCATCTTACTGTCTATGTTTTGAACCACTCCTGTGACACTAGTTATAGATTCCGATGCTTCACTCCAGGTTTACTGTATCCCTCTGACGTTCTTATTGACGATGAAACACAGAAACTGCATCGGAATTAAATACAAAAGGCACAATGCCGACTTAAGTATATGTAGACTTACTTTTCCTACTTTCTATGTTTTGAACCATTCCTGTGACACTAGTTATAGATTCCGATGCCTAACTTCAGGATTACTGTATCCCACTGACCTTCTTAGTGACGATGAAACACAGAAATTGCATCGGAATTAAATAGAAAATGCACAATGCCGACTTAAGTACAAGAAGACTGACACAACTTACTGCCTATGTTTTGAACCATTCCTGTGACACTAGTTATAGATTCCGATGCTTCACTCCAGGTTTACTGTATCCCTCTGACCTTCTTATTGACGATGAAACACAGAAATTGCATCGGAATTAAATACAAAAGGCACAATGCCGACTTATGTATATGTAGACTGACTTTTCCTACTGTCTATGTTTTGAACCATTCCTGTGACACTAGTTATAGATTCCGATGGTACATTTCAGGTTTACTGTATTTCTTGGACCTTCTTATTGACGATGAAACACAGAAATTGCATCGGAATTAAATACAAAAGGCACAATGCCGACCTAAGTACAAGAAGACTGACTCTTCTTACTGACTATGTTTTGAATCATTCCTGTGACATTAGTTATAGATTCCGATGCTTCACTTCAGGTTTACTGTATCCCTCTGCCCTTCTTATTGACGATGAAACACAGAAATTGCATCGGAATTAAATACAAAAGGCACAATGCCGACTTTAGTACAAGAAGACACACTCTTCTTCTATCTATGTTTTGAACCATTCCTGTGACACTAGTTACAGATTTCGATGCTTCACTTCAGGTTTACTGTATCCCTTGGACCTTCTTATTGACGATGAAACACAGAAATTGCATCGGAATTACGTACAAAAGTCACAAGGCCGACTTAAGTACAAGAATACTGACTCTTCTTACTGACTAAGTTTTGAACCATTCCTGTGACACTAGTTATAGATTCCGATGCTTCACTTCAGGTTTAATGTATCCCTCTGACCTTCTTATTGACGATGAAACACAGAAATTGCATCGGAATTAAATAGAAAAGGCACAATACCGACTTAAGTACAAGAAGACTGACTCTTCCTACTGTCTATGATTTGAACCATTCCTGGGACACTAGTTATAGATTCCGATGCTTCACTTCAGGTTTACTGTATCCCTTGGACCTTCTTATTGACGATGAAACACACAAATTGCATCGGAATTAAATTCAAAAGGCACAAAGCCGACTTAAGTACAAGACGACTGACTCATCTTTTTGTCTATATTTTGAACCATTCCTGTGACACTAGTTATAGATTCAGATGCTTCACACCAGGTTTACTGTATTTCTTAGACGTTCATATTGACGATTAAACACAGAAATTGCATCGGAATTAAAATTAAAAAGGCACAATGCCGACTTAAGTACAAGAAGACTGACTCTTCTTACTGACTATGTTTTGAACCATTCCTGTGACACTAGTTATAGATTCCGATGCTTTACTTCAGGTTTACTGTATCCCTTTGACCTTCTTATTGACAATGAAACACAGAAATTGCATCGGAATTAAATAGAAAATGCGCAATACCGACTTAAGTACAGGAAGACTGTCTCTTCCTACTGTCGATGATTTGAACAATTCCTGGGACACTAGTTATAGATTCCGATGCTTCACTTCAGGTTTACTGTATCCCTTGGACCTTCTTATTGACGATGAAACACACAAATTGCATCGGAATTAAATACAAAAGGCACAAAGCCGACTTAAGTACAATAAGACTGACTCTTCTTACTGACTATGCTTTGAACCATTCCTGTGACACTAGTTATAGATTCCGATGCTTCACTTCAGGTTTACTGTATCCCTCTGTCGTTCTTATCGACGATGAAACACAGAAATTGCATCGGAATTAAATACAAAAGGCACAATGCCGACTTAAGTACGTGTAGACTGACTTTTCCTACTGTCTATGTTTTGAACCATTCCTGTGACACTAGTTATAGATTCCGATGCTTAACTTCAGGATTACTGTATCCCGCTGACCATCTTACTGACGATGAAACACAGAAATTGCATCGGAATTAAATAGAAAATGCACAATGCCGACTTAAGTACAAGAAGACTGACTCATCTTACTGTCTATGGTTTGAACGATTCCTGTGACACTAGTTATAGATTCCGATGCTTCACTCCAGGTTTACTGTATCCCTCTGCCCTTCTTATTGACGATGAAACACAGAAATTGCATCGGAATTAAATACAAAAGGCACAATGCCGACTTTAGTACAAGAAGACACACTCTTCTTCTATCTATGTTTTGAACCATTCCTGTGACACTAGTTACAGATTTCGATGCTTCACTTCAGGTTTACTGTATCCCTTGGACCTTCTTATTGACGATGAAACACAGAAATTGCATCGGAATTACGTACAAAAGTCACAAGGCCGACTTAAGTACAAGAATACTGACTCTTCTTACTGACTAAGTTTTGAACCATTCCTGTGACACTAGTTATAGATTCCGATGCTTCACTTCAGGTTTACTGTATCCCTCTGACCTTCGTATTGACGATAAAACACAGAAATTACATCGGAATTAAATACAAAAGGCACAATGCCGACTTAAGTACAAGAAGACTGACACTTCCATCTCCCTATGTTTTGAACCATTCCTGTGACACTAGTTATAGATCCCGATGCTTCACTTCAGGTTTAATGTATCCCTCTGACCTTCTTATTGACGATGAAACACAGAAATTGCATCGGAATTAAATAGAAAAGGCACAATACCGACTTAAGTACAAGAAGACTGACTCTTCCTACTGTCTATGATTTGAACCATTCCTGGGACACTAGTTATAGATTCCGATGCTTCACTTCAGGTTTACTGTATCCCTTGGACCTTCTTATTGACGATGAAACACACAAATTGCATCGGAATTAAATTCAAAAGGCACAAAGCCGACTTAAGTACAAGACGACTGACTCATCTTTTTGTCTATATTTTGAACCATTCCTGTGACACTAGTTATAGATTCAGATGCTTCACTCCAGGTTTACTGTATTTCTTAGACGTTCATATTGACGATTAAACACAGAAATTGCATCGGAATTAAAATTAAAAAGGCACAATGCCGACTTAAGTACAAGAAGACTGACTCTTCTTACTGACTATGTTTTGAACCATTCCTGTGACACTAGTTATAGATTCCGATGCTTTACTTCAGGTTTACTGTATCCCTTTGACCTTCTTATTGACAATGAAACACAGAAATTGCATCGGAATTAAATAGAAAATGCGCAATACCGACTTAAGTACAGGAAGACTGTCTCTTCCTACTGTCGATGATTTGAACAATTCCTGGGACACTAGTTATAGATTCCGATGCTTCACTTCAGGTTTACTGTATCCCTTGGACCTTCTTATTGACGATGAAACACACAAATTGCATCGGAATTAAATACAAAAGGCACAAAGCCGACTTAAGTACAATAAGACTGACTCTTCTTACTGACTATGCTTTGAACCATTCCTGTGACACTAGTTATAGATTCCGATGCTTCACTTCAGGTTTACTGGATCCCTCTGTCGTTCTTATCGACGATGAAACACAGAAATTGCATCGGAATTAAATACAAAAGGCACAATGCCGACTTAAGTACGTGTAGACTGACTTTTCCTACTGTCTATGTTTTGAACCATTCCTGTGACACTAGTTATAGATTCCGATGCTTAACTTCAGGATTACTGTATCCCGCTGACCATCTTACTGACGATGAAACACAGAAATTGCATCGGAATTAAATAGAAAATGCACAATGCCGACTTAAGTACAAGAAGACTGACTCATCTTACTGTCTATGGTTTGAACGATTCCTGTGACACTAGTTATAGATTCCGATGCTTCACTCCAGGTTTACTGTATCCCTCAGACCTTCTTATTGACGATGAAACACAGAAATTGCATCGGAATTAAATACAAAAGGCACAATGCCGACTTAAGTATATGTAGACTCACTTTTCTCCTGTCTATGTTTTGAACCATTCCTGTGACACTAGTTATAGATTCCGATGGTACATTTCAGGTTTACTGTATCTCTTGGACCTTCTTATTGACGATGAAACACAGAAATTGCATCGGAATTAAATACAAAAGGCACAATGCCGACTTAAGTACAAGAAGACTGACTCTTCCAGCTCTCTATGATTTGAACCATTCCTGTGACACTAGTTATAGATTCCGATGCTTTACTTCAGGTTTACTGTATCCCTCTGACCTTCTTATTGACAATGAAACACAGAAATTGCAATGGAATTAAATAGAAAGTGCACAATACCGTCTTAAGTACAGGAAGACTGTCTCTTCCTACTGTCGATGATTTGAACCATTCCTGGGACACTAGTTATAGATTCCGATGCTTCACTTCAGGTTTACTGTATCCCTTGGACCTTCTTATTGACGACGAAACACGCAAATTGCATCGGAATTAAATACAAAAGGCACAAAGTCGACTTAAGTACAATAAGACTGACTCTTCTTACTGACTATGCTTTGAACCATTCCTGTGACACTAATTATAGATTCCGATGCTTCACTTCAGGTTTACTGTTTCCCTCTGACGTTCTTATTGACGATGAAACACAGAAATTTCATCGGAATTAAATACAAAAGGCACAATGCCGACTTAAGTACGTGTAGACTGACTTTTCCTACTGTCTATGTTTTGAACCATTCCTGTGACACTAGTTATAGATTCCGATGCTTTACTTCAGGATTACTGTATCCCACTGACCTTCTTAGTGACGATGAAACACAGAAATTGCATCGGAATTAAATAGAAAATGCACAATGCCGACTTAAGTACAAGAAGACTGACTCATCTTACTGTCTATGTTTTGAACCATTCCTGTGACACTAGTTATAGATTCCGCTGCTTCACTCCAGGTTTACTGTATCCCTCTGACCTTCTTATTGACGATGAAACACAGAAACTGCATCGGAATTAAATACAAAAGGCACAATGCCGACTTAAGTATATGTAGACTTACTTTTCCTACTTTCTATGTTTTGAACAATTCCTGTGACACTAGTTATAGATTCCGATGGTACATTTCAGGTTTACTGTATCTCTTGGACCTTCTTATTGACGATGAAACACAGAAATTGCATCGGAAATAAATACATAAGGCACAAAGCCGGCTTAAGTACAAGAAGACTGACTCTTCTTGCTGACTATGTTTTGATCCATTCCTGTGACTCTAGTTATAAATTCCGATGCTTCACTCTAGGTTTACTGTATCCCTTGGACCTTCTTATTGACGATGAAACACAGAATTTGCATCGGAATTAAATAAAAAAGGCACAATGCCGACTTAAGTACAAGAAGACTGACTCTGCTTACTGTCTATGTTTTGAACCATTCCTGTGACACTTGTTACAGATTCCGATGCTTCACTTCAGGTTTACTGTATCCCTTGGACCTTCTTATTGACGATGAAACACAGAAATTGCATCGGAATTAAGTACAAATGGCACAAGGCCGACTTAAGTACAAGAAGACTGACTCTTCTTACTGACCATGCTTTGGTCCATTCCTGTGACACTAGTTATAGATTCCGATGCTTCACTTCAGGTTTACTGTATCCGTTGGACCCTGTTATTGACGATGAAACACAAAATTGCATCGGAATTAAATACAAAAGGCACAATGCCGACTTAAGTACAAGAAGACACACTCTTCATCTGTCTATGTTTTTGACCCATTCCTGTGACACTAGTTATATATTTCGATGCTTCACTTCAGTTTAACTGTATCCCTTGGACATTCTTATTGACGATGAAACACAGAAATTGCATCGGAATTAAGTACAAAAGGCACAAGGCCGACTTAAGTACAAGAAGACTGACTCTTCTTAATGACTATGCTTTGAACCATTCCTGTGACACTAGTTATAGATTCCGATGCTTCACTTCAGGTTTACTGTATCCCTCTGACCTTCGTATTGACGATAAAACACCGAAATTACATCGGAATTAAATACAAAAGGCACAATGCCGACTTAAGTACAAGAAGACTGACTCTTCTTACTGTCTATGTTTTGAACCATTCCTGTGACACTGGTTATAGATTCCGATGATTCACTCTAGGTATACTGTATCCCTTGGACCTTCTTATTGACGATGAAACACAGAAATTGCATCGGAATTAAATAATAAAGGCACAATGCCGACTTAAGTACCAAAAGTCTGACTCTTCTTACTGTCTATGTTTTGAACCATTCCTGTGACACTTGTTACAGATTCCGATGCTTCACTTCAGGTTTACTGTATCCCTTGGACCTTCTTATTGACGATGAAACACAGAAATTGCATCGGAATTAAATACAAAAGGCACAATGCCGACTTAAGTACAAGAAGACTGACTCTTCTTACTGTCTATGTTTTGAACCATTAATGTGACACTAGTTACAGATTCCGATGCTTCACTCCAGGTTTACCGTATCCCTTGGACCTTCTTATTGACAATGAAACACAGAAATTGCATCGGAATTAAATACAAAATGCACAATGCCGACTGAAGTACAAGATGCTGGCTCTTCTCACTGACTATATTTTGAACCATTCCTGTGACACTAGTGATAGATTCCGATGCTTCATTTAAGTTTCACAGTACCCCTTGGACCTTCTTATTCACGATGAAACACAGAAATTGCATCGGAATTAAATACAAAAGGCACAATGCCGACTTAAGTACAAGAAGACTGACTCTTCCTGCTGTCTATGTTTTGAACCATTCCTGTGACACTAGTTATAGATTCCGATGCTTCACTTCAGGTTTACTGTATCCCTCTGCCCTTCTTATTGACGATGAAACACAGAAATTGCATCGGAATTAAATACAAAAGGCACAATGCCGGCTTAAGTACAAGAAGATTGACTCTTCTTACTGTCTATGTTTTGAACCATCCCTGTCACACTAGTTATAGATTCCGATGCTTCACTCCAAGTTTACTGTATCCCTTGGACCTTCTTATTGACGATGAAACACAGAAATTTCATCGGAATTAAATACAAAAGCACAATGCCGTCTTAAGTACAAGAAGACTGACTCTTCTTACTGACTATGTTTTGAACCATTCCTGTGACACTAGTTATAGATTCCGATGCTTCACTTGAGGTTTACTGTATCCCTCTGACCTTCTTATTGACGATGAAACACAGAGATTGCATCGGAATTAAATACAAAAGCACAATGCCGACTTAAGTACAAGAAGACTGACCTTTCCATCTCTCTATGTTTTGAACCATTCCTGTGACACTAGTTATAGATCCCCATGCTTCACTTCAGGCTTACTGTATCCCTCTGACGTTCTTATTGACGATGAAACACAGAAATTGCATCGGAAGTAAATACAAAAAGGCACAATACCGACTTAAGTACAAGAAGACTGACTCTTCCTACTGTCTATGATTTGAACCATTCCTGGGACACTAGTTATAGATTCCGATGCTTCAGTTCAGGTTTACTGTTTTTCTTGGACCTTCTTATTGACGATGAAACACAGAAATTGCGTCGGAATTAAATACAAAAGGCACAATGCCGTCTTAAGTAAAGAAGACTGACTCTTCTTACTGACCATGTTTGAACCATTCCTGTGACACTAGTTATAGATTCCGATGCTTCACTTGAGGTTTACGGTATCCCTCTGACCTCCTTATTGACGATGAAACACAGAAATTGCGTCGGAATTAAATAAAAAAGGCACAATGCCGAATTAAGTACAAGAGGACTGACTCTTCCTACTCTCTATGTTTTGAACCGTTAATGTGACACTAGTTTTTTTTCCGATGCTTCACTTGAGGTTTACTGTATCCTTCGGACCTTCTTATGGACAATGAAACACAGAAATTGCATCGGAATTAAATACAAAAGGCACAATGCCGACTTAAGTATATGTAGACTTACTTTTCCTACTTTCTATGTTTTGAACCATTCCTGTGACACTAGTTATAGATTCCGATGGTACATTTCAGGTTTACTGTATCTCTTGGACCTTCTTATTGACGATGAAACACAGAAATTGCATCGGAAATAAATACATAAGGCACAAAGCCGGCTTAAGTACAAGAAGACTGACTCTTCTTACTGACTATGTTTTGGTCCATTCCTGTGACACTAGTTATAGATTCCGATGCTTCACTTCAGGTTTACTGTATCCGTTGGACCCTCTTATTGACGATGAAACACAAAATTGCATCGGAATTAAATACAAAAGGCACAATGCCGACTTAAGTACAAGAAGACACACTCTTCATCTGTCTATGCTTTTGACCCATTCCTGTGACACTAGTTATAGATTTCGATCCTTCACTTCAGTTTAACTGTATCCCTTGGACATTCTTATTGACGATGAAACACAGAAATTGCATCGGAATTAAGTACAAAAGGCACAAGGCCGACTTAAGTACAAGAAGACTGACTCATCTTAATGACTATGCTTTGAACCATTCCTGTGACACTAGTTATAGATTCCGATGCTTCACTTCAGGTTTACTGTATCCCTCTGACCTTCGTATTGACGATAAAACACCGAAATTACATCGGAATTAAATACAAAAGGCACAATGCCGACTTAAGTACAAGAAGACTGACTCTTCTTACTGTCTATGTTTTGAACCATTCCTGTGACACTTGTTATAGATTCCGATGATTCACTCTAGGTATACTGTATCCCTTGGACCTTCTTATTGACGATGAAACACAGAAATTGCATCCGAATTAAATAATAAAGGCACAATGCCGACTTAAGTACCAAAAGTCTGACTCTTCTTACTGTCTATGTTTTGAACCATTCCTGTGACACTTGTTACAGATTCCGATGCTTCACTTCAGGTTTACTGTATCCCTTGGACCTTCTTATTGACGATGAAACACAGAAATTGCATCGGAATTAAATACAAAAGGCACAATGCCGACTTAAGTACAAGAAGACTGACTCTTCTTACTGTCTATGTTTTGAACCATTAATGTGACACTAGTTACAGATTCCGATGCTTCACTCCAGGTTTACCGTATCCCTTGGACCTTCTTATTGACAATGAAACACAGAAATTGCATCGGAATTAAATACAAAATGCACAATGCCGACTGAAGTACAAGATGCTGGCTCTTCTTACTGACTATATTTTGAACCATTCCTGTGGCACTAGTTATAGATTCCGATGCTTCATTTACGTTTCACAGTACCCCTTGGACCTTCTTATTCACGATGAAACACAGAAATTGCATCGGAATTAAATGCAAAAGGCACAATGCCGACTTAAGTAGAAGAAGACTGACTCTTCCTGCTGTCTATGTTTTGAACCATTCCTGTGACACTAGTTATAGATTCCGATGCTTCACTTCAGGTTTACTGTATCCCTCTGCCCTTCTTATTGACGATGAAACACAGAAATTGCATCGGAATTAAATACAAAAGGCACAATGCCGGCTTAAGTACAAGAAGATTGACTCTTCTTACTGTCTATGTTTTGAACCATCCCTGTCACACTAGTTATAGATTCCGATGCTTCACTCCAAGTTTACTGTATCCCTTGGACCTTCTTATTGACGATGAAACACAGAAATTTCATCGGAATTAAATACAAAAGCACAATGCCGTCTTAAGTACAAGAAGACTGACTCTTCTTACTGACTATGTTTTGAACCATTCCTGTGACACTAGTTATAGATTGCGATGCTTCACTTGAGGTTTACTGTATCCCTCTGACCTTCTTATTGACGATGAAACACAGAGATTGCATCGGAATTAAATACAAAAGCACAATGCCGACTTAAGTACAAGAAGACTGACCTTTCCATCTCTCTATGTTTTGAACCATTCCTGTGACACTAGTTATAGATCCCCATGCTTCACTTCAGGTTTACTGTATCCCTCTGACGTTCTTATTGACGATGAAACACAGAAATTGCATCGGAAGTAAATAGAAAAGGCACAATACCGACTTAAGTACAAGAAGACTGACTCTTCCTACTGTCTATGATTTGAACCATTCCTGGGACACTAGTTATAGATTCCGATGCTTCACTTCAGGTTTACTGTTTTTCTTGGACCTTCTTATTGACGATGAAACACAGAAATTGCGTCGGAATTAAATACAAAAGGCACAATGCCGACTTAAGTAAAGAAGACTGACCCTTCTTACTGACCATGTTTTGAACCATTCCTGTGACACTAGTTATAGATTCCGATGCTTCACTTGAGGTTTACGGTATCCCTCTGACCTCCTTATTGACGATGAAACACAGAAATTGCGTCGGAATTAAATAAAAAAAGGCACAATGCCGAATTAAGTACAAGAGGACTGACTCTTCCTACTCTCTATGTTTTGAACCGTTAATGTGACACTAGTTTATTTTCCGATGCTTCACTTGGGGTTTACTGTATCCTTCGGACCTTCTTATGGACAATGAAACACAGAAATTGCATCGGAATGAAATACAAAAGGCACACTGCCGACTTAAGTACAAGAAGACTGACTCCTCCAGCTCTCTATGATTTGAACCATTCCTGTGACACTAGTTATAGATTCCGATGCTTTACTTCAGGTTTACTGTATCCCTCTGACCTTCTTATTGACAATGAAACACAGAAATTGCAATGGAATTAAATAGAAAGTGCACAATACCGACTTAAGTACAGGAAGACTGTCTCTTCCTACTGTCGATGATTTGAACCATTCCTGGGACACTAGTTATAGATTCCGATGCTTCACTTCAGATTTGCTGTATCCCTTGGACCTTCTTATTGACGATGAAACACACAAATTGCATCGGAATTACATACAAAAGGCACAAAGCAGACTTAAGTACAATAAGACTGACTCTTCTTACTGACTATGCTTTCAACCATTCCTGTGACACTAGTTATAGATTCCGATGCTTCACTTCAGGTTTACTGTATCCCTCTGACGTTCTTATTGACGATGAAACACAGAAATTGCATCGGAACTAAATACAAAAGGCACAATGCCGACTTAAGTACGTGTAGACTGACTATTCCTACTGTCTATGTTTTGAACCATTCCTGTGACACTAGTTATAGATTCCGATGCTTAACTTCAGGATTACTGTATCCCACTGACCTTCTTAGTGACGATGAAACAGAGAAATTGCATCGGAATTAAATAGAAAATGCACAATGCCGACTTAAGTACAAGAAGACTGACTCATCTTACTGTCTATGTTTTGAACCATTCCTGTGACACTAGTTATAGATTCCGATGCTTCACTCCAGGTTTACTGTATGCCTCTGACCTTCTTATTGACGATGAAACACAGAAATTGCATCGGAATTAAATACAAAAGGCACAATGCCGACTTAAGTATATGTAGACTGACTTCTCCTACTGTCTATGTTTTGAACCATTCCTGTGACACTAGTTATAGATTCCGATGGTACATTTCAGGTTTACTGTATCTCTTGGACCTTCTTATTGACGATGAAACACAGAAATTGCATCGGAATTAAATACAAAAGGCACAATGCCGACTTAAGTACAAGAAGACTGACTCTTCTTACTGACTATGTTTTGATCCATTCCTGTGACTCTAGTTATAAATTCCGATGCTTCACTCTAGGTTTACTGTATCCCTTGGGCCTTCTTATTGACGATGAAACACAGAAATTGCATCGGAATTAAATAAAAAAGGCACAATGCCGACTTAAGTACAAGAAGACTGACTCTGATTACTGTCTATGCTTTGAACCATTCCTATGACACTTGTTACAGATGCCGATGCTTCACTCCAGGTTTACTGTATCCCTTGGCCCTTCTTATTGACGATGAAACACAGAAATTGCATCGGAAGTAAATACAAAAGGCACAATGCCGACTTAAGTACAAGAAGACTGACTCTTCTAACTGACTATGTTTTGAATCATTCCTGTGACATTAGTTATAGATTCCGATGCTTCAATTCATTTTTACTGTATCCCTCTGCCCTTCTTATTGACGATGAAACACAGAAATTGCATCGGAATTAAATACAAAAGGCACAATGCCGACTTTAGTACAAGAAGGCACACTCTTCTTCTGTCTATGTTTTGAACCATTCCTGTGACACTAGTTATAGATTTCGATGCTTCACTTCAGGTTTACTGTATCCCGTGGACCTTCTTATTGACGATGAAACACAGAAATTGCATCGGAATTACGTACAAAAGGCACAAGGCCGACTTAAGTACAAGAATACTGACTCTTCTTACTGACTATGTTTTGAACCATTCCTGTGACAATAGTTATAGATTCCGATGCTTCACTTCAGGTTTACTGTATCCCTCTGACCTTCGTATTGACGATAAAACACAGAAGTTACATAGGAATTAAATACAAAAGGCACAATGCCGACTTTAGTACAAGAAGACACACTCTTCTTCTGTCTATGTTTTGAACCATTCCTGTGACAGTAGTTATAGATTTCGATGCTTCACTTCAGGTTTACTGTATCCCTTGGACCTTCTTATTGACGATGAAACACAGAAATTGCATCGGAATTACGTACAAAAGGCACAAGGCCGACTTAAGTACAAGAATACTGACTCTTCTTACTGACTATGCTTTGATCCATTCCTGTGACACTAGTTATAGATTCCGATGATTCACTTCAGGTTTACTGTATCCCTTGGACCTTCTTATTGACGATGAAACACACGAATTGCATCGGATTTATATAGAAAACGCACAATGCCGACTTAAGTATAAGAAGACTGACTCTTCCTACTGTCTATGTTTTGAATCATTCCTGTGACATTAGTTATAGATTCCGATGCTTCACTTCAGGTTTACTGTATCCCTCTGATCTTCGTATTGACGATAAAACACAGAAATTACATAGGAATTAAATACAAAAGGCACAATGCCGACTTTAGTACAAGAAGACACACTCTTCTTCTGTCTATGCTTTGAACCATTCCTGTGACACTAGTTATAGATTTCGATGCTTCACTTCAGGTTTACTGTATCCCTT
The DNA here is from genome assembly GCF_021461385.2 of Schistocerca piceifrons. NCBI lineage: Eukaryota > Metazoa > Arthropoda > Insecta > Orthoptera > Acrididae > Schistocerca > Schistocerca piceifrons. The sequence goes on from NW_025727729.1 coordinate 804,985, forward strand.
GGACCTTCTTATTGACGATGAAACACAGAAATTGCATCGGAATTACGTACAAAAGGCACAAGGCCGACTTAAGTACAAGAATACTGACTCTTCTTACTGACTATGCTTTGATCCATTCCTGTGACACTAGTTATAGATTCCGATGATTCACTTCAGGTTTACTGTATCCCTTGGACATTCTTATTGACGATGAAATACACCAATTGCATCGGATTTATATAGAAAACGCACAATGCCGACTTAAGTATAAGAAGACTGACTCTTCCTACTGTCTATGTTTTGTATCATTCCTGTGACATTAGTTATAGATTCCGATGCTTCACTTCAGGTTTACTGTATCCCTCTGCCCTTCTTATTGACGATGAAACACAGAAATTGCATCGGCATTAAATACAAAAGGCACAATGCCGACTTTAGTACAAGAAGACACACTCTTCTTCTGTCTATGTTTTGAACCATTCGTGTGACACTAGTTATAGATTTCAATGCTTCACTTCAGGTTTACTGTATCCCTTGGACCTTCTTATTGACGATGAAACACAGAAATTGCATCGGAATTAAGTACAAAAGGCACAAGGCCGACTTAAGTACCAAAAGTCTGACTCTTCTTACTGTCTATGTTTTGAACCATTCCTGTGACACTAGTTACAGATTCCGATGCTTCACTTCAGGTTTACTGTATCCCTCTGCCCTTCTTATTGATGATGAGACACAGAAATTGCATCGGAATTAAATAAAAAAGGCACAAAGCCGACTTAAGTACAATAAGACTGACTCTTCTTACTGACTATGCTTTGAACCATTCCTGTGACACTAGTTATAGATTCCGATGCTTCACTCCAGGTTTACTGTATCCCTTGGACCTTCTTATTGACGATGAAACACAGAAATTGCATCGGAATTAAATACAAAAGCACAATGCCGTCTTAAGTACAACAAGACTGACTCTTCTTACTGACTATGTTTTGAACCATTCCTGTGACACTAGTTATAGATTCCGATGCTTAACTTCGGGATTACTGTATCCCACTGACCTTCTTATTGACGATGAAACACAGAAATTGAATCGGAATTAAATAGAAAATGCACAATGCCGACTTAAGTACAAGAAGACTGACTCATCTTACTGTCTATGTTTTGAACCATTCCTGTGACACTAGTTACAGATTCCGATGCTTCACTCCAGGTTTACTGTATACCTTGGACCTTCTTATTGACGATGAAACACAGAAATTGCACCGGAATTAAATACGAAAGCACAATGCCGACTTAAGTACAAGAAGACGGACTCTTCTTACTGACTATGTTTTGAACCATTCCTGTGACACTAGTTATAGATTCCGATGCTTCACTTCATGTTTACTGTATCTCTCTGACCTTCTTATTGACGATAAAACACAGAAATTGCATCGGAATTAAATACAAAAAGCACAATCCCGACATAAGTACAAGAAGACTGAATCTTCTTACTGTCTATGTTTTGAATCATTCTTGTGACACTAGTTATAGATTCCGATGCGTCACTCTAGGTATACTGTATCCCTTGGACCTTCTTATTGACGATGAAACACAGAAATTGCATCGGAATTAAATAAAAAAGGCACAATGCCGACTTAAGTACCAAAAGTCTGACTCTTCTTACTGTCTATGTTTTGAACCATTCCTGTGACACTAGTTACAGATTCCGATGCTTCACTCCAGGTTTACCGTACCCCTTGGACCTTCTTATTGACAATGAAACACAGAAATTGCATCGGAATTAAATACAAAATGCACAATGCCGACTGAAGTACAAGATGACTGGCTCTTCTTACTGACTATGCTTTGAACCATTCCTGTGACACTAGTTATAGATTCCGATGCTTCACTTCAGTTTCACTGTATCCCTTGGACCATCTTATTGACGATGAAACACAGAAATTGCATCGGAATTAAATAGAAAAGGCACAATGCCGACTTAAGTACAAGAAGACTGACTCTTCCTGCTGTCTATGTTTTGAACCATTCCTGTGACACTAGTTATAGATTCCGATGCTTCACTTCAGGTTTACTGTATCCGTCTGCCCTTCTTATTGTCGATGAAACACAGAAATTGCATCGGAATTAATTACAAAAGGCACAATGCCGACTTAAGTACAAGAAGACTGACTCTTCTTACTGTCTATGTTATGAACCATCCCTGTCACACTAGTTACAGATTTCGATGCTTCACTCCAGATTTACTGTATCCCTTGGACCTTCTTATTGACGATGAAACACAGAAATTGCATCGGAATTAAATACAAAAGCACAATGCCGTCTTAAGTACAAGAAGACTGACTCTTCTTACTGACTATGTTTTGAACCAGTCCTGTGACACTAGTTATAGATTCCGATGGTTCATTTCAGGTTTACTGTATCTCTTGGACCTTCTTATTGACGATGAAACACAGAAATTGCATCGGAATTAAGTACAAAAGACACAATGGAGACTTAAGTACAAGAAGACTGACTCTTCTTACTGACTATGTTTGATCCATTCCTGTGACACTAGTTATAGATTCCGATGCTTCACTCTAGGTTTACTGTATCCCTTGGACCTTCTTATTGACGATGAAACACAGAAATTGCATCGGAATTAAATAAAAAAGGCACAATGCCGACTTAAGTACAAGAAGACTGACTCTGCTTACTGTCTATGCCTTGAACCATCCTGTGACACTAGTTCCAGATTCCGATGCTTTACTCCATGTTTACTGTATCCCTTGGACCTTCTTATTGACGATGAAACACAGAAATTGCATCGGAATTAAATACAAAACGCACAATGCCGACTTAAGTACAAGAAGACGGACTCTTCTTACTGACTATGTTTTGAACCATTCCTGTGACACTAGTTATAGATTCCCATGCTTCACTTAAGGTTTACTGTATCCCTTGGACCTTCTTATTGACGATGAAACGCAGAAATTGGATCGGAATTAAATACAAAAGGCACAATGCCCACTTAAGTATATGTAGACTGACTTTTCCTACTGTCTATGTTGTGAACCAGTCCTGTGACACTAGTTATAGATTCCGATGGTTCATTTCAGGTTTACTGTATCTCTTGGACCTTCTTATTGACGATGAAACACAGAAATTGCATCGGAATTAAATACAAAAGGCACAATGCCGACTTAAGTACAAGAAGACTGACTCTTCTTACTGACTATGTTTTGATCCATTCCTGTGTCTCTAGTTATAGATTCCGATGCTTCACTCTAGGTTTACTGTATCCCTTGGACCTTCTTATTGACGATGAAACACAGAAATGGCATCGGAATTAAATAAAAAAGGCACAATACCGACTTAAGTACAAAAAGACTGACTCTGCTTACTGTCTATGCCTTGAACCATCCTGTGACACTAGTTACAGATTCCGATGCTTCACTCCATGTTTACTGTATCCCTTGGACCTTCTTATTGACGATGAAACACAGAAATTGCATCGGAATTAAATACAAAAGGCACAATGCCGACTTAAGTACAAGAAGACTGACTCTTCTTACTGACTATGCTTTGATCCATTCCTGTGACACTAGTTATAGATTCCGATGCTTCACTCTAGGTTTACTGTGTCCCTTGGACCTTCTTATTGACGATGAAACGCAGCAATTGCATCGGATTTAAATAGAAAAGGCACAATGCCGACTTAAGTATAAGAAGACTGACTCTTCCTACTGTCTATGTTTTGAATCATTCCTGTGACACTAGTTATAGATTACGATGCTTCACTTCAGGTTTACTGTATCCCTCTGCCCTTCTTATTGACGATGAAACACAGAAATTGCATCGGAATTAAATACAAAAGGCACAATGCCGACTTAAGTACAAGAAGACACACTCTTCTTCTGTCTATGTTTTCAAGCATTCCTGTGACACTAGTCATAGATTTCGATGCTTCACTTTAGGTTTACTGTATCCCTTGGACCTTCTTACTGACGATGAAACACAGAAATTGCATCGGAATTAAGTACAAAAGGCACAAGGCCGACTTAAGTACAAGAAGACTGACTCTTCTTACTGACTATGCTTTGAACGATTCCTGTGACACTAGTTATAGATTCTGATGCTTCACTTCAGGTTTTCTGTATCCCTTGGAACTTCTTATTGGCGATGAAACACAGATATTGCATCGGAATTAAATACAAAAGGCACAATGCCGACTTAAGTACAAGATGACTGGCTCTTCTTACTGACTATGCTTTGAACCATTCCTGTGACACTAGTTATAGATTCCGATGCTTCACTTCAGTTTCACTGTATCGCTTGGACCTTCTTATTGACGATGAAACACAGAAATTGCATCGGAATTAAATAGAAAAGGCACAATGCCGACTTAAGTACAAGAAGACTGACTCTTCCTACTGTCTATGATTTGAACCATTCCTGTGACACTAGTTATAGATTCCGATGCTTCACTCTAGGTATACTGTATCCCTCTGCCCTTCTTATTGACGATGAAACACAGAAATTGCATCGGAATTAAATACAAAAGGCACAATGCCGACTTAAGTACAAGAAGACTAACTCTGCTTACTGTCTATGTTTTGAACCATTTCAGTGATACTAGTTATAGATTTCGATGCTTCGCTTCAAGTTTACTATATCCCTTGGACCTTCTTATTGACGATTACACACAGATATTGCATCGGAATTAAAAAGAAAAGGCACAATGCCGACTTAAGTACAAGAAGACTGACTCTTCTTACTGTCTATGTTTTGAACCATCCCTGTCACACTAGTTATAGATTCCGATGCTTCACACCAGGTTTACTGTATCCCTTGGACCTTCTTATTGACGATGAAACACAGAAATTGCATCGGAATTAAATACAAATGCACAATGCCGACATAAGTACAAGAAGACTGACCCTTCTTACTGACTATGCTTTGAACCATTCCTGTGGCACTAGTTATAGATTCCGATGCTTCAGTCTAGGTTTACTGTATCCCTTGGACCTTCTTATTGACGATGAAACACAGAAATTGCATCGGAATTAAATAAAAAAAGCACAATGCCGACTTAAGTACAAGAAGACTGACTCTGCTTACTGTCTATGCTTTGAACCATTCCTGTGATACAAGTTATAGATGTCGATGCTTCACTTCAGGTTTAACGTATCCCTTGGTCCTTCTTATTGACGATGAAAGACAGAAATTGCATGGGAATTAAATACAAAAGGCACAATGCCGACTTAAGTATAAGAAGACTGACTCATCTTACTGTCTACGTTTTGAACCATTCCTGTGACACTAGTTATATATTCCGATGCTTCACTCCAGGTTTACTGTATACCTTGGACCTTCTTGTTGACGACGAAACACAGAAATTGCATCGGAATTAAATACAAAAGCACAATGCCGACTTAAGTACAAGAAGACGGACTCTTCTTACTGACTATGTTTTGAACCGTTCCTGTGACACTAGTTATAGATTCCGATGCTTCACTTCAGGTTTACTGTATCCCTTGGACCCTCTTATTGACGATGAAACACAGAAATTGCATCGGAGTTAAATAGAAAAGGCACAATGCCGTCTTAAGTACAAGAAGACTGACTCTGCTTACTGTCTATGTTTTGAACTATTTCTGTGATACTAGTTATAGATTTCGATGCTTCGCTTCAGCTTTACTGTATCCCTTGGACATTTTTATTAACGATGAAACAGAGAAATTGCATCGGAATTAAATACAAAAGGCACAATGCCGACTTTAGTACAAGAAGACTGACTCGTCTTACTGTCTATGTATTGAACCATCGCTGTGACACTAGTTATAGATAGCGATGCTTCACTCCAGGTTTACTGTATCCCTTGGACCTTCTTATTGACGATGAAACACAGAAATTGCATCGGAATTAAATACAAAACCACACAATGCCGACTTAAGAACAAGAAGACTAACTCTTCTTACTGCCTATGTTTTGAACCTTTCCTGTGACACTAGATATAGATTCCGGTGCTTCACTCCAGGTTTACCGTATCCCTTGGACCTTCTTATTGACAATGAAACACAGAAATTGCATCGGAAATAGATACAAAAAGCACAATACCGACTTAAGTACAAGATGACTGGCTCTTCTTACTGACTATGCTTTGAACCATTCCTGGGACACTAGCTATAGACTCCGATGCTTCACTTCAGTTTCACTGTATCGCTTGGACCTTCTTATTGACGATGAAACATAGAAATTGCATCGGAATTAAATAGAAAAGGCACAATGCCGACTTAAGTACAAGAAGACTGACTCTTCCTAATGTCTATGTTTTGAACCATTCCTTTGACACTTGTTATAGATTCCGATGCTTCACTTCAGGTTTACTGTCTCCCTCTGCCCTTCTTATTGACGATGAAACACAGAAATTGCAATGGAATTAAATACAAAAGGCACAATACCGACTTAAGTACAAGAAGACTGACTCTTCCTACTGTCTATGATTTGAACCATTCCTGGGACACTAGTTATAGATTCCGATGCTTCACTTCAGGTTTACTGTATCCCTTGGACCTTCTTATTGATGATGAAACACAGAAATTGCATCGGAGTTAAATAGAAAAGGCACAATGCCGTCTTAAGTACAAGAAGACTGACTCTTCTTACTGACTATGTTTGAACCAGTCCTGTGACACTAGTTATAGATTCCGATGGTTCATTACAGGTTTACTGTATCTCTTGGACCTTCTTATTGACGATGAAACACAGAAATTGCATCGGAATTAAATACAAAAGGCACAATGCCGACTTAAGTACAAGAAGACTGACTCTTCTTACTGACTATGTTTTGAACCATTCCTGTGACACTAGTTATAGATTCCCATGCTTCACTTCAGGTTTACTGTATCCCTCTGCCCTTCTTATTGACGATGAAACACAGAAATTGCAATGGAATTAAATACAAAAGGCACAATACCGACTTAAGTACAAGAAGACTGACTCTTCCTACTGTCTATGATTTGAACCATTCCTGTGACGCTAGTTATAGATTACGATGCTTTACTTCAGGTTTACTGTATCCCTCTGCCCTTCTTATTGACGATGAAACACAGAAATTGCATCGGAATTAAATACAAAAGGCACAATGCCGACTTAAGTACAAGAAGACACACACTTCTTCTGTCTATGTTTTCAACCATTCCTGTGACACTAGTCATAGATTTCGATGCTTCACTTTAGGTTTACTGTATCCCTTGGACCTTCTTACTGACGATGAAAAACAGAAATTGCATCGGAATTAAGTACAAAAGGCACAAGGCCGACTTAAGTACAAGCAGACTGACTCTTCTTACTGACTATGCTTTGAACGATTCCTGTGACACTAGTTATAGATTCTGATGCTTCACTTCAGGTTTTCTGTATCCCTTGGACCTTCTTATTGGCGATGAAACACAGATATTGCATCGGAATTAAATACAAAAGGCACAATGCCGACTTAAGTACAAGATGACTGGCTCTTCTTACTGACTATGCTTTGAACCATTCCTGTGACACTAGTTATAGATTCCGATGCTTCACTTCAGTTTCACTGTATCGCTTGGACCTTCTTATTGACGATGAAACACAGAAATTGCATCGGAATTAAATAGAAAAGGCACAATGCCGACTTAAGTACAAGAAGACTGACTCTTCCTACTGTCTATGATTTGAACCGTTCCTGTGACACTAGTTATAGATTCCGATGCTTCACACCAGGTTTACTGTATCCCTTGGACCTTCTTATTGACGATGAAACACAGAAATTGCATCGGAATTAAATACAAATGCACAATGCCGACTTAAGTACAAGAAGACTGACCCTTCTTACTGACTATGTTTGAACCGTTCCTGTGGCACTAGTTATAGATTCCGATGCTTCACTCTAGGTTTACTGTATCCCTTGGACCTTCTTATTGACGATGAAACACAGAAATTGCATCGGAATTAAATAAAAAAAGCACAATGCCGACTTAAGTACAAGAAGACTGACTCTGCTTACTGTCTATGTTTTGAACCATTCCTGTGATACTAGTTATAGATGTCGATGCTTCACTTCAGGTTTAGTGCATCCCTTGGTCCTTCTTATTGACGATGAAACACAGAAATTGCATGGGAATTAAATACAAAAGGCACAATGCCGACTTAAGTATAAGAAGACTGACTCATCTTACGGTCTACGTTTTGAACCATTCCTGTGACACTAGTTATAGATTCCGAAGCTTCACTCCAGGTTTACTGTATACCTTGGACCTTCTTGTTGACGATGAAACACAGAAATTGCATCGGAATTAAATACAAAAGCACAATGCCGTCTTAAGTACAAGAGGTCGGACTCTTCTTACTGACTATGTTTTGAACCGTTCCTGTGACACTAGTTATAGATTCCGATGCTTCACTTCAGGTTTACTGTATCCCTTGGACCTTCTTATTGACGATGAAACACAGAAATTGCATCGGAGTTAAATAGAAAAGGCACAATGCCGTCTTAAGTACAAGTAGACTGACTCTGCTTACTGTCTATGTTTTGAACCATTTCTGTGATACCAGTTATAGATTTCGATGCATCGCTTCAGGTTTACTGTATCCCTTGGACATTCTTATTGACGATGAAACAGAGAACTTGCATCGGAATTAAATACAAAAGGCACAATGCCGACTTTAGTACAAGAAGACTGACTCGTCTTACTGTCTATGTTATGAACCATCGCTGTGACACTAGTTATAGATAGCGATGCTTCACTCCAGGTTTACTGTATCCCTTGGACCTTCTTATTGACGATGAAACACAGAAATTGCATCGGACTTAAATACAAAACCACACAATGCCGACTTAAGAACAAGAAGACTAACTCTTCTTACTGCCTATGTTTTGAACCTTTCCTGTGACACTAGATATAGATTCTGATGCTTCACTCCAGGTTTACCGTATCCCTTGGACCTTCTTATTGACAATGAAACACAGAAATTGCATCGGAAATAGATACAAAAAGCACAATGCCGACTTAAGTAAAGGTGACTGGCTCTTCTTACTGACTATGCTTTGAACCATTCCTGTGACACTAGTTATAGACTCCGATGCTTCACTTCAGTTTCACTGTATCGCTTGGACCTTCTTATTGACGATGAAACACAGAAATTGCATCGGAATTAAATAGAAAAGGCACAATGCCGCCTTAAGTACAAGAAGACTGACTCTTCCTAATGTCTATGTTTTGAACCATTTCATTGACACTTGTTATAGATTCCGATGCTTCACTTCAGGTTTACTGTATCCCTCTGCCTTTCTTATTGACGATGAAACACAGAAATTGCAATGGAATTAAATACAAAAGGCACTATGCCGACTTAAGTACAAGAAGACTGATTCTTCTTACTGACTATGTTTTGAACATTTCCTGTGACACTAGTTATAGATTCCGATGCTTTACTTCATTTTTACTGTATCCCTCTGACCTTCTTATTGACGATGAAACACAGAAATTGCATCGGAATTAAATAGAAAAAGCACAATTCCGACTTAACTACAAGAAGACTGACTCTTCTTACTGACCATGATTTGAACCATTCCTGTGACACTAGTTATAGATTCCGATGCTTAACTTCAGGATTACTGTATCCCACTGACTTTCTTAGTGACGATGATACACAGAAATTGCATCGGAATTAAATACAAAAGGCACAATGCCGACTTAAGTACAAGAAGACTGACTCATCTTACTGTCTATATTTTGAACCATTCCTGTGACACTAGTTATAGATTCCGATGCTTCACTCCAGGTTTACTGTATACCTTGGACCTTCTTATTGACGATGAAACACAGAAATTGCATCGGAATTAAATACAAATCCACGATGCCGACTTAAGTACAAGAAGACGGACTCTTCTTACTGACTATGTTTTGAACCATTACTATGACACTAGTTATAGATTCCGATGCTTCACTTCAGGTTTACTGTATCCCTCTGACCAACTTATTGACGATAAAACACAGAAATTGCATCGGAATTAAATACAAAATGCACAATGCCGACATAAGTACAAGAAGACTGACTCTTCTTACTGTCTATGATTTGAACCATTCCTGTGACACTAGTTATAGATTCCGATGCTTCACTCAAGGTTTACTGTATCCTTTGGACCTTCTTGTTGACGATGAAACACAGAAATTGCATCGGAATTAAATAGAAAAGGAACAATGCCGACATAAGTACAAGAAAACTGACTCTTCTTACTGCCAATCCTTGAACCATTCCTGTGACACTAGTTATAGATTCCGATGCTTCACATCAGGTTTACTGTATCCCTTGGACCTTCCTATTGACGTTGAGACACAGAAATCGCATCGGTATTAAATAGAAAAAGCACAATGCCGACTTAAGTACTAGAAGACTGACTCTTCCTACTCTCTATGCTTCGAACCATTCCTGTGACACTAGTTTTTTATTCCGATGCTTCACTTGAGGTTTACTGTATCCCTCGGACCTTCTTATGGACGATGAAAACAGAAATTGCATCGGAATGAAATACAAAAGGCACAATGCCGACTTAAGTACGAGAAGAATGAATCTTCCAACTCTCTATGATTTGAACCATTCCTGTGACACTAGTCATAGATTCCGATGCTTCACTTCAGGTTTACTGTATCCCTTGGACATTCTTATTGACGATAAAACACAGTAATTGCATCCGAATTAAATACAAAAGGCACAATGCAAACTTAAGTACAAGAAGACTGACTCTTCTTACTGACTATATTTTGAACCATTCCTGTGACACTAGTTATAGATTCCGATGCTTCACTTCAGGTTTACTGTATCCCTTGGACCTTCTCATTGACGATGAAACACAGGAATTGCATCGGAATTAAATACAAAAGGCACAATGCCGATTTAGGTACAAGAAGACTGACTCTTCCTATTCTCTATTTTTGAACCATTCCTGTGACACTAGTTTATTATTCCGATGCTTCACTTGAGGTTTACTGTATCCCTCTGACCTTCGTATTGACGATGAAACACAGAAATTGCATCGGAATTAAATAGAAAAGGCACAATACCGACTTAAGTACAAGAAGACTGACACTCCCTACTGTCTATGATTTGAACCATTCCTGGGACACTAGTTATAGATTACGATGCTTCACTTCTGGTTTACTGTACCCTTGGACCTTCTTATTGACGATGAAACACACAAATTGCATCGGAATTAAATACAAAAGGTACAATGCCGACTTAGGTACAAGAAGACTGACTCTTCTTACTGACTATGCTTTGAACCATTCCTGTGACACTAGTTATAGATTCCGATGCTTCACTTCAGGTTTACTGTATCCCTCCAACCTTCTTATTGACGATGAAACACAGAAATTGCATCGGAATTAAATACAAAAGGCAGAATGCTGACTTAAGAACGTGTAGACTGACTTTTCCTGCTGTCTATGTTTGGAACCATTCCTGTGACACTAGTTATAAATTCCCGTGGTTCATTTCAGGTTTACTGTATCCTTTGGACCTTCTTATTGACGATGAAACACAGAAATTGCATCGGAATTAAAAACAAAAAGCACTATGCCGACTTAACTACAAGAAGACTGACTCTACTTATTGACTATGTTTTGAACCATTCCTGTGACACTAGTTATAGTTTCCGATGCTTCACTTCAGGTTTACTGTATCCCTCAGACCTTCTTGTTGACGATGAAACACAGAAATTGCATCGGAATTAAATACAAAAGGCACAATGCCGACTTAAGTACAAGGAGACTGACTCATCTTACTGTCTATGTTTTGAACCATTCCTGTGACACTAGTTATAGATTTCGATGCTTCATTCCAGGTTTACTGTATACCTTGGACCTTCTTATGGACGATGAAACACAGAAATTGCATCGGAATGAAATACAAAAGCACAATGCCGACTTAAGTACAAGAAGACGGATTCTTCTTGATGATTATGTTTTGAACCATTCCTGTGACACTAGTTATAGATCCCGATGCTTCACTTCAGGTTTACTGTATCCCTCTGACCTTCTTATTGACGATAAAACACAGAAATTGCATCGGAATTAAATACAAAAGCACAATGCCGTCTTAAGTACAAGAAGACTGACTCTTTTTACTGACTATGTTTTGAACCATTCCTGTGACACTAGTTATAGATTGCGATGCGTCACTTCTGGTTTACTGTATCCCTTGGACCTTCCTATTGAGGATGAGACACAGAAATCGCATCGTTACTAAATAGAAAAAGCACAATGCCGACTTAAGTACAAGAAGACTGACTCTTCCTACTCTCTATGTTTTGAACCATTCCTGTGACACTAGTTTTTTATTCCGATGCTTCACTTCAGGTTAACTGTATCCCTCGGACATTCTTATGGACGATGAAACACAGAAATTGCATCGGAATGAAATACAAAAGGCACAATGCCGACTTAAGTACAAGAAGACTGAATCTTCCAACTCTCTATGATTTGAACCATTCCTGTGACACTAGTTATAGATTCCGATGCTTCACTTCAGGTTTACTGTAACCCTTGGACCTTCTTATTGACGAAGATACACAGAAATTGCATCGGAATTAAATACAAAAGGCACAATACCGACTTTAGTACAAGAAGACTGACTCTTCTTACTGACTATGTTTTGAACCATTCCTGTGACACTAGTTATAGATTACGATGCTTCACTTCAGGTTTACTGTATCCCTCTCACCTTCTTATTGACGATGAAACACAGAAATTGCTTCAGAATTAAATAGAAAATGCACAATGATGACTTAAGTACAAGAAGACTGACTCTTCTTACTGACTATGTTTTGAACCATTCCTGTGACACTAGTTATTGATTCCGATGCTTCACTTCAGATATACTGTACCCCTCTGACCTTCTTATTGACAATGAAACACAGAAATTGCATCGGAATTAAATAGAAAAGGCACAATACCGACTTAAGTACAAGAAGACTGACTCTTCCTAATGCCTATGTTTTGAACCATTCCTGTGACACTAGTTATAGATTCCGATGCTTCACTTCAGGTTTACTATATCCCTTGGACCTTCTTATTGACGACGAAACACACAAATTGCATTGGAATTAAATACGAAAGGCATAATGCCGACTTAAGTACAAGAAGACTGACTCTTCTTACTGACTATGCTTTGAACCATTCCTGTGACACTAGTCATATATACCGTTGCTTCACTTCAGGATTACTGTATCCCACTGACCTTCTTAGTGACGATGAAACACAGAAATTGCATCGGAATTAAATACAAAAGGCACAATGCCGACTTAAGTACAACAAGACTGACACTTCTTGCTGTGTATGCTTTGAACCATTCCTGTGACACTAGTTATAGATTCCGATGCTTCACTTCAGGTTTACTGTATCCCTCTGACCTTCTTATTGACGACGAAACAAAGAAATAGCATCGGAATTAAATAGAAAAGGCACAATGCCGACTTAAGTACAAGAAGACTGACTCTTCTTACTGCCTATGTTTTGAACCTTTCCTGTGACACTAGATATAGATTCCGATGCTTCACCTCAGGTTTATTGTATCCCTCTTACCTTCTTATTGACGACGAAGCACTGAAATAGCATCGGAATTAAATAGAAAAGGCACAATGCCGACATAAGTACAAGATGACTGACTCTTCCAACTGTCTATGCTTTGAACCATTTCTGTGAGACTAGTTATAGATTCCGATGATTCACTTCAGGTTTACTGTATCCCTCTGACACTCTTATTGACGATGAAACACAGAAATTGAATCGGAATTAAATACAAAAGGCACAATGCCGACCTAAGTACAAGAAGACTCACTCTTCTTACTGTCTATGTTTTGAACCACTCCTGTGACACTAGTTATAGATTCTGAAGCTTCACTTCAGGTTTACTGTATCCTTTAGAATTTCTTATTGACGATGAAACACAGTATTTGCATCGGAATTAAATACAAAATAGTACAATGCCGACTTAAGTACAAGTAGACTGACTCTTCCTACTGTCTATGTTTTGAGCAACTCCATTGACACTAGTTATAGATTCCGATGCGTCACTTCAGGTTTACTGTATCCTTTGGACCTTCTTATCGACGATGAAACACAGAAATACCATCGGAATTAAATACAAAATGCACAATGCCGACTTAAGTACAAGAAGACTGACCCTTCTTACTTTCTATGTTTTGAACCATTCCTGTGTCACTAGTTATAGATTCCGATGCTTCACTTCAGGTTTACTGTATCCCTTGGACCTTCTTATTGACGACGAAACACAGAAATTGAATCGAGATTAAATACAAAAGGCACAATGCCGACTTAAGTACAAGATGACTGACTCTTCCTACTGTCTATGTTTGAGCAACTCCATTGACACTAGTTATAGATTCCGATGCGTCACTTCAGGTTTACTGTATCCTTTGGACCTTCTTATCGACGATGAAACACAGAAATACCATCGGAATTAAATACAAAATGCACAATGCCGACTTAAGTACAAGAAGACTGACTCTTCTTACTTTCTATGTTTTGAACCATTCCTGTGACACTAGTTATTGATTCCGATGCTTCACTTCAGATATACTGTACCCCTCTGACCTTCTTATTGACAATGAAACACAGAAATTGCATCGGAATTAAATAGAAAAGGCACAATACCGACTTAAGTACAAGAAGACTGACTCTTCCTAATGCCTATGTTTTGAACCATTCCTGTGACACTAGTTATTGATTCCGATGCTTCACTTCAGGTTTACTATATCCCTTGGACCTTCTTATTGACGACGAAACACACAAATTGCATTGGAATTAAATACGAAAGGCATAATGCCGACTTAAGTACAAGAAGACTGACTCTTCTTACTGACTCTGCTTTGAACCATTCCTGTGACACTAGTCATATATACCGTTGCTTCACTTCAGGATTACTGTATCCCACTGACCTTCTTAGTGACGATGAAACACAGAAATTGCATCGGAATTAAATACAAAAGGCACAATGCCGACTTAAGTACAACAAGACTGACACTTCTTGCTGTGTATGCTTTGAACCATTCCTGTGACACTAGTTATAGATTCCGATGCTTCACTTCAGGTTTACTGTATCCCTCTGACCTTCTTATTGACGACGAAACAAAGAAATTGCATCGGAATTAAATAGAAAAGGCACAATGCCGACTTAAGTACAAGAAGACTGACTCTTCCTAATGTCTATGTTTTGAACCATTCCATTGACACTTGTTATAGATTCCGATGCTTCACTTCAGGTTTACTGTATCCCTCTGCCTTTCTTATTGACGATGAAACACAGAAATTGCAGTGGAATTAAATACAAAAGGCACTATGCCGACTTAAGTACAAGAAGACTGATTCTTCTTACTGACTATGTTTTGAACATTTCCTGTGACACTAGTTATAGATTCCGATGCTTTACTTCATTTTTACTGTATCCCTCTGACCTTCTTATTGACGATGAAACACAGAAATTGCATCGGAATTAAATAGAAAAAGCACAATTCCGACTTAACTACAAGAAGACTGACTCTTCTTACTGACCATGATTTGAACCATTCCTGTGACACTAGTTATAGATTCCGATGCTTAACTTCAGGATTACTGTATCCCACTGACTTTCTTAGTGACGATGATACACAGAAATTGCATCGGAATTAAATACAAAAGGCACAATGCCGACTTAAGTACAAGAAGACTGACTCATCTTACTGTCTATATTTTGAACCAATCCTGTGACACTAGTTATAGATTCCGATGCTTCACTTCAGGTTTACTGTATCCCTCTGACCAACCTATTGACGATAAAACACAGAAATTGCATCGGAATTAAATACAAAATGCACAATGCCGACATAAGTACAAGAAGACTGACTCTTCTTACTGTCTATGTTTTGAACCATTCCTGTGACACTAGTTATAGATTCCGATGCTTCACTCAAGGTTTACTGTATCCTTTGGACCTTCTAGTTGACGATGAAACACAGAAATTGCATCGGAATTAAATAGAAAAGGAACAATGCCGACATAAGTACAAGAAAACTGACTCTTCTTACTGCCAATCCTTGAACCATTCCTGTGACACTAGTTATAGATTCCGATGCTTCACATCAGGTTTACTGTATCCCTTGGACCTTCCTATTGACGTTGAGACACAGAAATCGCATCGGTATTAAATAGAAAAAGCACAATGCCGACTTAAGTACTAGAAGACTGACTCTTCCTACTCTCTATACTTTGAACCATTCCTGTGACACTAGTTTTTTATTCCGATGCTTCACTTGAGGTTTACTGTATCCCTCGGACCTTCTTATGGACGATGAAAACAGAAATTGCATCGGAATGAAATACAAAAGGCACAATGCCGACTTAAGTACAAGAAGAATGAATCTTCCAACTCTCTATGATTTGAACCATTCCTGTGACACTAGTCATAGATTCCGATGCTTCACTTCAGGTTTACTGTATCCCTTGGACATTCTTATTGACGATAAAACACAGTAATTGCATCCGAATTAAATACAAAAGGCACAATGCAAACTTAAGTACAAGAAGACTGACTCTTCTTACTGACTATATTTTGAACCATTCCTGTGGCACTAGTTATAGATTCCGATGCTTCACTTCAGGTTTACTGTATCCCTTGGACCTTCTCATTGACGATGAAACACAGGAATTGCATCGGAATTAAATACAAAAGGCACAATGCCGATTTAGGTACAAGAAGACTGACTCTTCCTATTCTCTATTTTTGAACCATTCCTGTGACACTAGTTTATTATTCCGATGCTTCACTTGAGGTTTACTGTATCCCTCTGACCTTCGTATTGACGATGAAACACAGAAATTGCATCGGAATTAAATAGAAAAGGCACAATACCGACTGAAGTACAAGAAGACTGACACTCCCTACTGTCTATGATTTGAACCATTCCTGGGACACTAGTTATAGATTACGATGCTTCACTTCTGGTTTACTGTACCCTTGGACCTTCTTATTGACGATGAAACACACAAATTGCATCGGAATTAAATACAAAAGGTACAATGCCGACTTAGGTACAAGAAGACTGACTCTTCTTACTGACTATGCTTTGAACCATTCCTGTGACACTAGTTATAGATTCCGATGCTTCACTTCAGGTTTACTGTATCCCTCCAACCTTCTTATTGACGATGAAACACAGAAATTGCATCGGAATTAAATACAAAAGGCAGAATGCTGACTTAAGTACGTGTAGACTGACATTTCCTGCTGTCTATGTTTGGAACCATTCCTGTGACACTAGTTATAAATTCCCGTGGTTCATTTCAGGTTTACTGTATCCTTTGGACCTTCTTATTGACGATGAAACACAGAAATTGCATCGGAATTAAAAACAAAAAGCACTATGCCGACTTAACTACAAGAAGACTGACTCTACTTATTGACTATGTTTGAACCATTCCTGTGACACTAGTTATAGCTTCCGATGCTTCACTTCAGGTTTACTGTATCCCTCAGACCTTCTTGTTGACGATGAAACACAGAAATTGCATCGGAATTAAATACAAAAGGCACAATGCCGACTTAAGTACAAGGAGACTGACTCATCTTACTGTCTATGTTTTGAACCATTCCTGTGACACTAGTTATAGATTCCGATGCTTCATTCCAGGTTTACTGTATACCTTGGACCTTCTTATGGACGATGAAACACAGAAATTGCATCGGAATGAAATACAAAAGCACAATGCCGACTTAAGTACAAGAAGACGGATTCTTCTTGATGATTATGTTTTGAACCATTCCTGTGACACTAGTTATAGATCCCGATGCTTCACTTCAGGTTTACTGTATCCCTCTGACCTTCTTATTGACGATAAAACACAGAAATTGCATCGGAATTAAATACAAAAGGCACAATGCCGACTTTAGTACAAGAAGACTGACTCTTCTTACTGTCTATGTTTGAACCAATCCTTTGACACTAGTTATAGATTCCGATGCTTCACTCAAGGTTTACTGTATCTCTTGAACCTTCTTATTGACGATGAAACACAGAAATTGCGTCGGAATTAAATAGAAAAAGCACAATGCCGGCTTAAGTACAAGAAGACTGACTCTTTTTACTGACTATGTTTTGAACCATTCCTGTGACACTAGTTATAGATTGCGATGCGTCACTTCTGGTTTACTGTATTCCTTGGACCTTCCTATTGAGGATGAGACACAGAAATCGCATCGTTACTAAATAGAAAAAGCACAATGCCGACTTAAGTACAAGAAGACTGACTCTTCCTACTCTCTATGTTTTGAACCATTCCTGTGACACTAGTTTTTTATTCCGATGCTTCACTTCAGGTTAACTGTATCCCTCGGACATTCGTATGGACGATGAAACACAGAAATTGCATCGGAATGAAATACAAAAGGCACAATGCCGACTTAAGTACAAGAAGACTGAATCATCCAACTCTCTATGATTTGAACCATTCCTGTGACACTAGTTATAGATTCCGATGCTTCACTTCAGGTTTACTGTAACCCATGGACCTTCTTATTGACGAAGATACACAGAAATTGCATCGGAATTAAATACAAAAGGCACAATACCGACTTTAGTACAAGAAGACTGACTCTTCTTACTGACTATGTTTTGAACCATTCCTGTGACACTAGTTATAGATTACGATGCTTCACTTCAGGTTTACTGTATCCCTCTCACCTTCTTATTGACGATGAAACACAGGAATTGCTTCAGAATTAAATCGAAAATGCACAATGATGACTTAAGTACAAGAAGACTGACTCTTCTTACTGACTATGTTTTGAACCATTCCTGTGACACTAGTTATTGATTCCGATGCTTCACTTCAGATATACTGTACCCCTCTGACCTTCTTATTGACAATGAAACACAGAAATTGCATCGGAATTAAATAGAAAAGGCACAATACCGACTTAAGTACAAGAAGACTGACTCTTCCTAATGCCTATGTTTTGAACCATTCCTGTGACACTAGTTATAGATTCCGATGCTTCACTTCAGGTTTACTATATCCCTTGGACCTTCTTATTGACGACGAAACACACAAATTGCATTGGAATTAAATACGAAAGGCATAATGCCGACTTAAGTACAAGAAGACTGACTCTTCTTACTGACTATGCTTTGAACCATTCCTGTGACACTAGTCATATATACCGTTGCTTCACTTCAGGATTACTGTATCCCACTGACCTTCTTAGTGACGATGAAACACAGAAATTGCATCGGAATTAAATACAAAAGGCACAATGCCGACTTAAGTACAACAAGACTGACACTTCTTGCTGTGTATGCTTTGAACCATTCCTGTGACACTAGTTATAGATTCCGATGCTTCACTTCAGGTTTACTGTATCCCTCTGACCTTCTTATTGACGACGAAACAAAGAAATAGCATCGGAATTAAATAGAAAAGGCACAATGCCGACTTAAGTACAAGAAGACTGACTCTTCTTACTGCCTATGTTTTGAACCTTTCCTGTGACACTAGATATAGATTCCGATGCTTCACCTCAGGTTTATTGTATCCCTCTTACCTTCTTATTGACGACGAAGCACTGAAATAGCATCGGAATTAAATAGAAAAGGCACAATGCCGACATAAGTACAAGATGACTGACTCTTCCAACTGTCTATGCTTTGAACCATTTCTGTGAGACTAGTTATAGATTCCGATGATTCACTTCAGGTTTACTGTATCCCTCTGACACTCTTATTGACGATGAAACACAGAAATTGAATCGGAATTAAATACAAAAGGCACAATGCCGACCTAAGTACAAGAAGACTCACTCTTCTTACTGTCTATGTTTTGAACCACTCCTGTGACACTAGTTATAGATTCTGAAGCTTCACTTCAGGTTTACTGTATCCTTTGGAATTTCTTATTGACGATGAAACACAGAATTTGCATCGGAATTAAATACAAAATAGTACAATGCCGACTTAAGTACAAGAAGACTGACTCTTCCTACTGTCTATGTTTTGAGCAACTCCATTGACACTAGTTATAGATTCCGATGCGTCACTTCAGGTTTACTGTATCCTTTGGACCTTCTTATCGACGATGAAACACAGAAATACCATCGGAATTAAATACAAAATGCACAATGCCGACTTAAGTACAAGAAGACTGACTCTTCTTACTTTCTATGTTTTGAACCATTCCTGTGTCACTAGTTATAGATTCCGATGCTTCACTTCAGGTTTACTGTATCCCTTGGACCTTCTTATTGACGACGAAACACAGAAATTGAATCGAGATTAAATACAAAAGGCACAATGCCGACTTAAGTACAAGATGACTGACTCTTCCTACTGTCTATGTATTAACCATTCCTGTGACACTAGTTATAGATTCCGATGCTTCACTTCATGTTTACTGTATCCCTGTCACCTTCTTGTTGACGATGAAACACAGAAATTGCATCGGAATTAAATACAAACGACACAGTGCCGACCTAAGTACAAGAAGACTGACTCTTCTTACTGACAATGATGTAAACATTTCCTGTGAGACCTGTTTTAGAATCCGATGCTTCACTAAATGTTTACTGTATCCCTTGGACCTTCTTATTGGTGATGAAACACAGAAATTGCATCGGAACTAAATACAAAAGTCACAATGCCGACTTAAGTACAACGAGACTGACACTTCTTGCTGTGTATGCTTTGAACCATTCCTGTGACACTAGTTATAGATTGCGATGCTTCACTTTAGGTTTACTGTATCCCTCTGACCTTCTTATTGACGATGAAACACAGTAATTGCATCGGAATTAAATACAAAAGGTACAATGCAGACTTAAGTACAAGAAGACTGACTCTTCTTACTGTCTATGTTTGAACCATTTCTGTGACACTAATTATAGCTTACGATGCTTCTCTTCAGGTTTACTGTATCCCTTGGACCTTGTTATTGACGATGAAACACAGAAATTGCCTCGGAATCAAATACAAAAGGCACAATGCCGACTTAAGTACAAAAAGACTGACTCTTCCTACTGTCTATGTTTTGAACCATTCTTCTGACACTTGATATAGATTCCGATGCTTCACTTCAGGTTTACTGTATCCCTTGGACCTTCTTATTGACGACGAAACACAGAAATTGCATCGGGATTAAATACAAAAGGCACAATGCCGACTTAAGTACAAGAAGACTGACTCTTCCTACTGTCTATGTTTTAACCATTCCTGTAATACAAGTTATAGATTCCGATGCTTCACTTCATGTTTACTGTATCCTTATGACCTTCTTATTGACGATGAAACACAGAAATTGCATCGGAATTAAATACAAAAGGCACAATGTTCACTGAAATATTAGATGACTGGCTCTTCTTACTCTCTATGTTTTGAACCTTTCCTGTGAGACCGGTTTTAGATTCCGATGCCTCACTTCAGGTTTACTGTATCCCATGGCCCATCTTATTGACGACGAAACACAAAAATTGCATCGGAATAAACTTGAAAAGGCACAATGCCGACATAAGTACAAGAAGACTGACTATTCTTACTGACTATGATTTGAACATTTCCTGTGAGACCAGTTTTAGATTCCGATGCTACACTATATGTTTACTGTATCCCTTGGACCTTCTTCTTGACGATGAAACACAGAAATTGCATCGGAATTAAATACAAGAGGCACAATGCCGACTCAAGTACAACGAGACTGACACTTCTTGCTGTGTAAGCTTTGAACCATTCCTGTGACACTAGTTATAGATTGCGATGCTTCACTTTAGGTTTACTGTATCCCTCTGACCTTCTTATTGACGATGAAACACAGTAATTGCATCGGAATTAAATACAAAAGGCACAATGCCGACTTAAGTACAACGAGACTGACACTTCTAGCTGTGTATGCTTTGAACCATTCCTGTGACACTAGTTATAGATTCCGATGCTTCACTTCAGGTTTACTGTATAGCTCTGACCTTCTTATTGACGACGAAACAAAGAAATGGCATCGGAATTAAATAGAAAAGGCACAATGCCGACTTAAGTACAAGAAGACTGACTCTTCTCACTGCCTATGTTTTGAACCTTTCCTGTGACACTAGATATAGATTCCGATGCTTCACCTCAGGTTTATTGTATCCCTCTTACCTTCTTATTGACGACGAAGCACTGAAATAGCATCGGAATTAAATAGAAAAGGCACAATGGCGACATAAGTACAAGATGACTGACTCTTCCAACTGTCTATGCATTGAACCATTCCTGTGACACTAGTTATAGATTCCGATGATTCACTTCAAGTTTACTGTATCCCTCTGACACTCTTATTGATGATGAAACACAGAAATTGAATCGGAATTAAATACAAAATCCACAATGCCGACCTAAGTACAAGAAGACTCACTCTTCTTACTGTCTATGTTTTAAACCACTCCTGTGACACTAGTTATAGATTCAGAAGCTTCACTTCAGGTTTACTGTATCCTTTGGAATTTCTTATTGACGATGAAACACAGAATTTGCATCGGAATTAAATACAAAAAAGTACAATGCCGACTTAAGTACAAGAAGACTGACTCTTCCTACAGTCTATGTTTTGAGCAACTCCATTGACACTAGTTATAGATTCCGATGCGTCACTTCAGGTTTACTGTATCCTTTGGACCTTCTTATCGACGATGAAACACAGAAATAGCATCGGAATTAAATACAAAAGGCACTATGCCGACTTAAGTACAAGAAGACTGACTCTTCTTACTTTCTATGATTTGAACCATTCCTGTGTCACTAGTTATAGATTCCGATGCTTCACTTCAGGTTTACTGTATCCCTTGGACCTTCTTATTGACGACGAAACACAGAAATTGAATCGGGATTAAATACAAAAGCCACTATGCCGACTTAAGTACAAGATGACTGACTCTTCCTACTGTCTATGTATTAACCATTCCTGTGACACTAGTTATAGATTCCGATGCTTCACTTCATGTTTACTGTATCCCTGTCACCTTCTTGTTGACGATGAAACACAGAAATTGCATCGGAATTAAATACAAACGGCACAGTGCCGACTTAAGTACAAGAAGACTGACTCTTCTTACTGACTATGATGTAAACATTTCCTGTGAGACCAGTTTTAGATTCCGATGCTTCACTATATGTTTACTGCATCCCTTGGACCTTCTTATTGACGAAGATACACAAAAATTGCATCGGAATTAAATACAAAAGGTACAATGCAGACTTAAGTACAAGAAGACTGACTCTTCTTACTGTCTATGTTTGAACCATTTCTGTGACACTAGTTATAGATTACGATGCTTCTCTTCAGGTTTACTGTATCCCTTGGACCTTGTTATTGACGATGAAACACAGAAATTGCCTCGGAATTAAATACAAAAGGCACAATGCCGACTTAAGTACAAGAAGACTGACTCTTCCTACTGTCTATGTTTTGAACCATTCTTGTGACACTTGATATAGATTCCGATGCTTCACTTCAGGTTTACTGTATCCCTTGGACCTTCTTATTGACGACGAAACACAGAAATTGCATCGGGATTAAATACAAAAGGCACAATGCCGACTTAAGTACAAGAAGACTGACTCTTCCTACTGTCTATGTTTTAACCATTCCTGTGATACAAGTTATAGATTCCGATGCTTCACTTCAGGTTTACTGTATCCCTATGACCTTCTTATTGACGATGAAACACAGAAATTGCATCGGAATTAAATACAAAAGGCACAATGTTGACTGAAATATTAGATGACTGGCTCTTCTTACTCTCTATGTTTTTAACCTTTCCTGTGAGACCGGTTTTAGATTCCGATGCTTCACTTCAGGTTTACTGTATCCCATGGCCCATCTTATTGACGACGAAACACAAAAATTGCATCGGAATTAACTTGAAAAGGCACAATGCCGACATAAGTACAAGAAGACTGACTATTCTTACTGACTATGATTTGAACATTTCCTGTGAGACCAGTTTTAGATTCCGATGCTACACTATATGTTTACTGTATCCCTTTTACCTTCTTTTTGACGATGAAACACAGAAATTGCATCGGAATTAAATACAAAAGGCACAATGCGACTTAAGTACAACGAGACTGACACTTCTTGCTGTGTATGCTTTGAACCATTCCTGTGACACTAGTTATAGATTGCGATGCTTCACTTTAGGTTTACTGTATCCCTCTGACCTTCTTATTGACGATGAAACACAGTAATTGCATCCGAATTAAATACAAAAGGCACAATGCCGACTTAAGTACTACGAGACTCACACTTCTTGCTGTGTATGCTTTGAACCATTCCTGTGACACTAGTTATAGATTCCGATGCTTCACTCCAGGTTTACTGTATCCCACTGACCTTCTTAGTGACGATGAAACACAGAAATTGCATCGGAATTAAATACAAAAAGCACAATGCCGACTTAAGTACAAGGAGACTGACTCATCTTACTGTCTATGTTTTGAACCATTCCTGTGACACTAGTTATAGATTCCGATGCTTCATTCCAGGTTTACTGTATACCTTGGTCCTTCTTATGGACGATGAAACACAGAAATTGCATCGGAATGAAATACAAAAGCACAATGCCGACTTAAGTACAAGAAGACGGATTCTTCTTGATGATTATGCTTTGAACCATTCCTGTGACACTAGTTATAGATCCCGATGCTTCACTTCAGGTTTACTGTATCCCTCTGACCTTCTTATTGACGATAAAACACAGAAATTGCAACGGAATTAAATACAAAAGGCACAATGCCGACTTTAGTACAAGAACACTGACTCTTCTTACTGTCTATGTTTGAACCAATCCTTTGACACTAGTTATAGATTCCGATGCTTCACTAAAGGTTTACTGTATCTCTTGAACCTTCTTATTGACGATGAAACACAGAAATTGCGTCGGAATTAAATAGAAAAAGCACAATGCCGGCTTAAGTACAAGAAGACTGACTCTTTTTACTGACTATGTTTTGAACCATTCCTGTGACACTAGTTATAGATTGCGATGCGTCACTTCTGGTTTACTGTATCCCTTGGACCGTCCTATTGAGGATGAGACACAGAAATCGCATCGTTACTAAATAGAAAAAGCACAATGCCGACTTAAGTACAAGAAGACTGACTCTTCCTACTCTCTATGTTTTGAACCATTCCTGTGACACTAGTTTTTTATTCCGATGCTTCACTTCAGGTTAACTGTATCCCTCGGACATTCTTATGGACGATGAAACACAGAAATTGCATCGGAATGAAATACAAAAGGCACAATGCCGACTTAAGTACAAGAAGACTGAATCTTCCAACTCTCTATGATTTGAACCATTCCTGTGACACTAGTTATAGATTCCGATGCTTCACTTCAGGTTTACTGTAACCCTTGGACCTTCTAATTGACGAAGATACACAGAAATTGCATCGGAATTAAATACAAAAGGCACAATACTGACTTTAGTACAAGAAGACTGACTCTTCTTACTGACTATGTTTTGAACCATTCCTGTGACACTAGTTATAGATTACGATGCTTCACTTCAGGTTTACTGTATCCCTCTCACCTTCTTATTGACGATGAAACACAGGAATTGCTTCAGAATTAAATCGAAAATGCACAATGATGACTTAAGTACAAGAAGACTGACTCTTCTTACTGACTATGTTTTGAACCATTCCTGTGACACTAGTTATTGATTCCGATGCTTCACTTCAGATATACTGTACCCCTCTGACCTTCTTATTGACAATGAAACACAGAAATTGCATCGGAATTAAATATAAAAGGCACAATACCGACTTAAGTACAAGAAGACTGACTCTTCCTAATGTCTATGTTTTGAACCATTCCTGTGACACTAGTTATAGATTCCGAAGCTTCACTTCAGGTTTACTGTTTCCTTTGGAATTTCTTATTGACGATGAAACACAGAATTTGCATCGGAATTGAATACAAAATAGTACAATGCCGACTTAAGTACAAGAAGACTGACTCTTCCTACTGTCTATGTTTTGAGCAACTCCATTGACACTAGTTATAGATTCCGATGCGTCACTTCAGGTTTACTGTATCCTTTGGACCTTCTTATCGACGATGAAACACAGAAATACCATCGGAATTAAATACAAAAGGCACAATGCCGACTTAAGTACAAGAAGACTGACTCTTCTTACTTTCTATGTTTTGAACCATTCCTGTGTCACTAGTTATAGATTCCGATGCTTCACTTCAGGTTTACTGTATCCCTTGGACCTTCTTATTGACGACGAAACACAGAAATTGAATCGAGATTAAATACAAAAGGCACAATGCCGACTTAAGTACAAGATGACTGACTCTTCCTACTGTCTATGTATTAACCATACCTGTGACACTAGTTATAAATTCCGATGCTTCACTTCATGTTTACTGTATCCCTGTCACCTTCTTGTTGACGATGAAACACAGAAATTGCATAGGAATTAAATACAAACGGCACAGTGCCGACTTAAGTACAAGAAGACTGACTCTTCTTACTGACAATGATGTAAACATTTCCTGTGAGACCAGTTTTAGATTCCGATGCTTCACTAAATGTTTACTGTATCCCTTGGACCTTCTTATTGATGATGAAACACAGAAATTGCATCGGAACTAAATACAAAAGTCACAATGCCGACTTAAGTACAACGAGACTGACACTTCTTGCTGTGTATGCTTTGAACCATTCTTGTGACACTTGATATAGATTCCGATGCTTCACTTCAGGTTTACTGTATCCCTTGAACCTTCTTATTGACGACGAAACACAGAAATTGCATCGGGATTAAATACAAAAGGCACAATGCCGACTTAAGTACAAGAAGACTGACTCTTCCTACTGTCTATGTTTTAACCATTCCTGTAATACAAGTTATAGATTCCGATGCTTCACTTCAGGTTTACTGTATCCCTATGACCTTCTTATTGACGATGAAACACAGAAATTGCATCGGAATTAAATACAAAAGGCACAATGTTGACTGAAATATTAGATGACTGGCTCTTCTTACTCTCTATGTTTTGAACCTTTCCTGTGAGACCGGTTTTAGGTTCCGATGCTTCACTTCAGGTTTACTGTATCCCATGGCCCATCTTATTGACGACGAAACACAAAAATTGCATCGGAATTAACTTGAAAAGGCACAATGCCGACATAAGTACAAGAAGACTGACTATTCTTACTGTCTATGATTTGAACATTTCCTGTGAGACCAGTTTTAGATTCCGATGCTACACTATATGTTTACTGTATCCCTTGGACCTTCTTCTTGACGATGAAACACAGAAATTGCATCGGAATTAAATACAAGAGGCACAATGCCGACTTAAGTACAACGAGACTGACACTTCTTGCTGTGTATGCTTTGAACCATTCCTGTGACACTAGTTATAGATTGCGATGCTTCACTTTAGGTGTACTGTATCCCTCTGACCTTCTTATTGACGTTGAAACACAGTAATTGCATCGGAATTAAATACAAAAGGCACAATGCCGACTTAAGTACAACGAGACTGACACTTCTTGCTGTGTATGCTTTGAACCATTCCTGTGACACTAGTTATAGGTTCCGATGCTTCACTTCAGGTTTACTGTATCCCTCTGACCTTCTTATTGACGACGAAACAAAGAAATAGCATCGGAATTAAATAGAAAAGGCACAATGCCGACTTAAGTACAAGAAGACTGACTCTTCTTACTGCCTATGTTTTGAACCTTTCCTGTGACACTAGATATAGATTCCGATGCTTCACCTCAGGTTTATTGTATCCCTCTTACCTTCTTATTGACGACGAAACACTGAAATAGCATCGGAATTAAATAGAAAAGGCACAATGCCGACATAAGTACAAGATGACTGACTCTTCCAACTGTCTATGCTTTGAACCATTCCTGTGACAATAGTTATAGATTCCGATGATTCACTTCAGGTTTACTGTATCCCTCTGACACACTTATTGACGATGAAACACAGAAATTCAATCGGAATTAAATACAAAAGGCACAATGCCGACCTACGTACAAGAAGACTCACTCTTCTTACTGTCTATGTTTTAAACCACTCCTGTGACACTAGTTATAGATTCCGATGCTTCACTTCATGTTTACTGTTTCCCTGTCACCTTCTTGTTGACGATAAAACACAGAAATTGCATCGGAATTAAATACAAACGGCACAGTGCCGACTTAAGTACAAGAAGACTGACTCTTCTTACTGACTATGATGTAAACATTTCCTGTGAGACCAGTTTTAGATTCCGATGATTCACTATATGTTTACTGCATCCCTTGGACCTTCTTATTGACGAAGATACACAAAAATTGCATCGGAATTAAATACAAAAGGCACAATGCCGACTTAAGTACAAGAAGACGGATTCTTCTTGATGATTATGCTTTGAACCATTCCTGTGACACTAGTTATAGATCCCGATGCTTCACTTCAGGTTTACTGTATCCCTCTGACCTTCTTATTGACGATAAAACACAGAAATTGCAACGGAATTAAATACAAAAGGCACAATGCCGACTTTAGTACAAGAACACTGACTCTTCTTACTGTCTATGTTTGAACCAATCCTTTGACACTAGTTATAGATTCCGATGCTTCACTCAAGGTTTACTGTATCTCTTGAACCTTCTTATTGACGATGAAACACAGAAATTGCGTCGGAATTAAATAGAAAAAGCACAATGCCGGCTTAAGTACAAGAAGACTGACTCTTTTTACTGACTATGTTTTGAACCATTCCTGTGACACTAGTTATAGATTGCGATGCGTCACTTCTGGTTTACTGTATCCCTTGGACCGTCCTATTGAGGATGAGACACAGAAATCGCATCGTTACTAAATAGAAAAAGCACAATGCCGACTTAAGTACAAGAAGACTGACTCTTCCTACTCTCTATGTTTTGAACCATTCCTGTGACACTAGTTTTTTATTCCGATGCTTCACTTCAGGTTAACTGTATCCCTCGGACATTCTTATGGACGATGAAACACAGAAATTGCATCGGAATGAAATACAAAAGGCACAATGCCGACTTAAGTACAAGAAGACTGAATCTTCCAACTCTCTATGATTTGAACCATTCCTGTGACACTAGTTATAGATTCCGATGCTTCACTTCAGGTTTACTGTAACCCTTGGACCTTCTAATTGACGAAGATACACAGAAATTGCATCGGAATTAAATACAAAAGGCACAATACCGACTTTAGTACAAGAAGACTGACTCTTCTTACTGACTATGTTTTGAACCATTCCTGTGACACTAGTTATAGATTACGATGCTTCACTTCAGGTTTACTGTATCCCTCTCACCTTCTTATTGACGATGAAACACAGGAATTGCTTCAGAATTAAATCGAAAATGCACAATGATGACTTAAGTACAAGAAGACTGACTCTTCTTACTGACTATGTTTTGAACCATTCCTGTGACACTAGTTATTGATTCCGATGCTTCACTTCAGATATACTGTACCCCTCTGACCTTCTTATTGACAATGAAACACAGAAATTGCATCGGAATTAAATATAAAAGGCACAATACCGACTTAAGTACAAGAAGACTGACTCTTCCTAATGTCTATGTTTTGAACCATTCCTGTGACACTAGTTATAGATTCCGATGCTTCACTTCAGGTTTACTGTATCCCTGGGACCTTCTTATTGACGACGAAACACACAAATTGCATCGGAATTAAATACGAAAGTCACAATGCCGACTTAAGTACAAGAAGACTGACTCTTCTTACTGACTATGCTTTGAACCGTTCCTGTGACACTAGTCATATATACCGTTGCTTCACTTCAGGATTACTGTATCCCACTGACCTTCTTAGTGACGATGAAACACAGAAATTGCATCGGAATTAAATACAAACGGCACAATGCCGACTTAAGTACAACAAGACTGACACTTCTTGCTGTGTATGCTTTGAACCATTCCTTTGACACTAGTTATAGATTCCGATGCTTCACTTCAGGTTTACTGTATCCCTCTGACCTTCTTAGTGACGACGAAACAAAGAAATAGCATCGGAATTATATAGAAAAGGCACAATGCCGACATAAGTACAAGAAGACTGACTCTTCTTACTACCTATGTTTTGAACCTTTCCTGTGACACTAGATATAGATTCCGATGCTTCACCTCAGGTTTATTGTATCCCTCTTACCTTCTTATTGACGACGAAGCACTGAAATAGCATCGGAATTAAATAGAAAAGGCACAATGCCGACATAAGTACAAGATGACTGACTCTTCCAACTGTCTATGCTTTGAACCATTCCTGTGACACCAGTTATAGATTCCGATGATTCACTTCAGGTTTACTGTATCCCTCTGACACTCTTATTGACGATGAAACACAGAAATTGAATCGGAATTAAATACAAATGGCACAATGCCGACCTAAGTACAAGAAGACTCACTCTTCTTACTGTCTATGTTTTGAACCACTCCTGTGACACTAGTTATAGATTCCGAAGCTTCACTTCAGGTTTACTGTTTCCTTTGGAATTTCTTATTGACGATGAAACACAGAATTTGCATCGGAATTGAATACAAAATAGTACAATGCCGACTTAAGTACAAGAAGACTGACTCTTCCTACTGTCTATGTTTTGAGCAACTCCATTGACACTAGTTATAGATTCCGATGCGTCACTTCAGGTTTACTGTATCCTTTGGACCTTCTTATCGACGATGAAACACAGAAATACCATCGGAATTAAATACAAAAGGCACAATGCCGACTTAAGTACAAGAAGACTGACTCTTCTTACTTTCTATGTTTTGAACCATTCCTGTGTCACTAGTTATAGATTCCGATGCTTCACTTCATGTTTACTGTATACCTGTCACCTTCTTGTTGACGATGAAACACAGAAATTGCATCGTAATTAAATACAAAAGGCACAATGTTGACTGAAATATTAGATGACTGGCTCTTCTTACTCTCTATGTTTTGAACCTTTCCTGTGAGACCGGTTTTAGATTCCGATGCTTCACTTCAGGTTTACTGTATCCCATGGCCCATCTTATTGACGACGAAACACAAAAATTGCATCGGAATTAACTTGAAAAGGCACAATGCCGACATAAGTACAAGAAGACTGACTATTCTTACTGTCTATGATTTGAACATTTCCTGTGAGACCAGTTTTAGATTCCGATGCTACACTATATGTTTACTGTATCCCTTGGACCTTCTTCTTGACGATGAAACACAGAAATTGCATCGGAATTAAATACAAGAGGCACAATGCCGACTTAAGTACAACGAGACTGACACTTCTTGCTGTGTATGCTTTGAACCATTCCTGTGACACTAGTTATAGATTGCGATGCTTCACTTTAGGTGTACTGTATCCCTCTGACCTTCTTATTGACGTTGAAACACAGTAATTGCATCGGAATTAAATACAAAAGGCACAATGCCGACTTAAGTACAACGAGACTGACACTTCTTGCTGTGTATGCTTTGAACCATTCCTGTGACACTAGTTATAGGTTCCGATGCTTCACTTCAGGTTTACTGTATCCCTCTGACCTTCTTATTGACGACGAAACAAAGAAATAGCATCGGAATTAAATAGAAAAGGCACAATGCCGACTTAAGTACAAGAAGACTGACTCTTCTTACTGCCTATGTTTTGAACCTTTCCTGTGACACTAGATATAGATTCCGATGCTTCACCTCAGGTTTATTGTATCCCTCTTACCTTCTTATTGACGACGAAGCACTGAAATAGCATCGGAATTAAATAGAAAAGGCACAATGCCGACATAAGTACAAGATGACTGACTCTTCCAACTGTCTATGCTTTGAACCATTCCTGTGACAATAGTTATAGATTCCGATGATTCACTTCAGGTTTACTGTATCCCTCTGACACCCTTATTGACGATGAAACACAGAAATTCAATCGGAATTAAATACAAAAGGCACAATGCCGACCTACGTACAAGAAGACTCACTCTTCTTACTGTCTATGTTTTAAACCACTCCTGTGACACTAGTTATAGATTCCGATGCTTCACTTCATGTTTACTGTATCCCTGTCACCTTCTTGTTGACGATGAAACACAGAAATTGCATCGGAATTAAATACAAACGGCACAGTGCCGACTTAAGTACAAGAAGACTGACTCTTCTTACTGACTATGATGTAAACATTTCCTGTGAGACCAGTTTTAGATTCCGATGCTTCACTATATGTTTACTGCATCCCTTGGACCTTCTTATTGACGAAGATACACAAAAATTGCATCGGAATTAAATACAAAACGTACAATGCAGACTTAAGTACAAGAAGACTGACTCTTCTTACTGTCTATGTTTGAACCATTTCTGTGACACTAGTTATAGATTACTGATGCTTCTCTTCAGGTTTACTGTATCCCTTGGACCTTGTTATTGACGATGAAATACAGAAATTGCCTCGGAATTAAATACAAAGGGCACAATGCCGACTTAAGTACAAGAAGACTGACTCTTCCTACTGTCTATGTTTTGAACCATTCTTGTGACACTTGATATAGATTCCGATGCTTCACTTCAGGTTTACTGTATCCCTTGGACCTTCTTATTGACGACGAAACACAGAAATTGCATCGGGATTAAATACAAAAGGCACAATGCCGACTTAAGTACAAGAAGAATGACTCTTCCTACTGTCTATGTTTTAACCATTCCTGTGATACAAGTTATAGATTCCGATGCTTCACTTCAGGTTTACTGTATCCCTATGACCTTCTTATTGACGATGAAACACAGAAATTGCATCGGAATTAAATACAAAAGGCACAATGTTGACTGAAATATTAGATGACTGGCTCTTCTTACTCTCTATGTTTTGAACCTTTCCTGTGAGACCGGTTTTAGATTCCGATGCTTCACTTCAGGTTTACTGTATCCCATGGCCCATCTTATTGACGACGAAACACAAAAATTGCATCGGAATTAACTTGAAAAGGCACAATGCCGAAATAAGTACAAGAAGACTGACTATTCTTACTGACTATGATTTGAACATTTCCTGTGAGACCAGTTTTAGATTCCAATGCTACACTATATGTTTACTGTATCCCTTGGACCTTCTTTTTGACGATGAAACACAGTAATTGCATCGGAATTAAATACAAAAGGCACAATGCCGACTTAAGTACAACGAGACTCACACTTCTTGCTGTGTATGCTTTGAACCATTCCTGTGACACTAGTTATAGATTCCGATGCTTCACTTCAGGTTTACTGTACCCCTCTGACCTTCTTATTGACGACGAAACAAAGAAATAGCACCGGAATTAAATAGAAAAGGCACAATGCCGACTCAAGTACAAGAAGACTGACCCTTCTTACTGCCTATGTTTTGAACCTTTCCTGTGACACTAGATATAGATTCCGATGCTTCACCTCAGGTTTATTGTATCCCTCTTACCTTCTTATTGACGACGAAGCACTGAAATAGCATCGGAATTAAATAGAAAAGGCACAATGCCGACATAAGTACAAGATGACTGACTCTTCCAACTGTCTATGCTTTGAACCATTCCTGTGACACTAGTTATAGATTCCGATGAATCACTTCAGGTTTACTGTATCCCTCTGACACTCTTATTGACGATGAAACACAGAAATTGAATCGGAATTAAATACAAAAGGCACAATGCCGACCTAAGTACAAGAAGACTCACTCTTCTTACTGTCTATGTTTTGAACCACTCCTGTGACACTAGTCATAGATTCCGAAGCTTCACTTCAGGTTTACTGTATCCTTTGGAATTTCTTATTGACGATGAAACACAGGATTTGCATCGGAATTAAATACAAAATAGTACAATGCCGACTTAAGTACAAGAAGACTGACTCTTCCTACAGTCTATGTTTTGAGCAACTCCATTGACACTAGTTATAGATTCCGATGCGTCACTTCAGGTTTACTGTATCCTTTGGACCTTCTTATCGACGATGAAACACAGAAATACCATCGGAATTAAATACAAAAGGCACAATGCCGACTTAAGTACAAGAAGACTGACTCTTCTTACTTTCTATGTTTTGAACCATTCCTGTGTCACTAGTTATAGATTCCGATGCTTCACTTCAGGTTTACTGTATCCCTTGGACCTTCTTATTGACGACGAAACACAGAAATTGAATCGAGATTAAATACAAAAGGCACAATGCCGACTTAAGTACAAGAAGACTGACTCTTCCTACTGTCTACGTTTTAACCATTCCTGTAATACAAGTTATAGATTCCGATGCTTCACTTCAGGTTTACTGTATCCCTATGACCTTCTTATTGACGATGAAACACAGAAATTGCATCGGAATTAAATACAAAAGGCACAATGTTGACTGAAATATTAGATGACTGGCTCTTCTTACTCTCTATGTTTTGAACCTTTCCTGTGAGACCGGTTTTAGATTCCGATGCTTCACTCCAGGTTTACTGTATCCCATGGCCCATCTTATTGACGACGAAACACAAAAATTGCATCGGAATTAACTTGAAAAGGCACAATGCCGACATAAGTACAAGAAGACTGACTATTCTTACTGACTATGATTTGAACATTTCCTGTGAGACCAGTTTTAGATTCCGATGCTACACTAAATGTTTACTGTATCCCTTGGACCTTCTTCTTGACGATGACACACAGAAATTGCATCGGAATTAAATACAAGAGGCACAATGCCGACTTAAGTACAACGAGACTGACACTTCTTGCTGTGTATGCTTTGAACCATTCCTGTGACACTAGTTATAGATTGCGATGCTTCACTTTAAGTTTACTGTATCCCTCTGACCTTCTTATTGACGATGAAACACAGTAATTGCATCGGAATTAAATACAAAAGGCACAATGCTGACTTAAGTACAACGAGACTGACAATTCTTGCTGTGTATGCTTTGAACCATTCCTGTGACACTAGTTATAGATTCCGATGCTTCACTCCAGGTTTACTGTATCCCTTGGACCTTCTTATTGACGATGAAACACAGAAATTGCATCGGAATTAAATACAAAACCACACAATGCCGACTTAAGAACAAGAAGACTAACTCTTCTTACTGCCTATGTTTTGAACCTTTCCTGTGACACTAGATATAAATTCCGATGCTTCACTCCAGGTTTACCGTATCCCTTGGACCTTCTTATTGACAATGAAACACAGAAATTGCATCGGAAATAGATACAAAAAGCACAATGCCGACTTAAGTAAAGGTGACTGGCTCTTCTTACTGACTATGCTTTGAACCATTCCTGTGACACTAGTTATAGACTCCGATGCTTCACTTCAGTTTCACTGTATCGCTTGGACCTTCTTATTGACGATGAAACACAGAAATTGCATCGGAATTAAATAGAAAAGGCACAATGCCGACTTAAGTACAAGAAGACTGACTCTTCCTAATGTCTATGTTTTGAACCATTCCTTTGACACTTGTTATAGATTCCGATGCTTCTCTTCAGGTTTACTGTATCCCTCTGCCTTTCTTATTGACGATGAAACACAGAAATTGCAATGGAATTAAATACAAAAGGCACTATGCCGACTTAAGTACAAGAAGACTGATTCTTCTTACTGACTATGTTTTGAACATTTCCTGTGACACTAGTTATAGATTCCGATGCTTTACTTCATTTTTACTGTATCCCTCTGACCTTCTTATTGACGATGTAACACAGAAATTGCATCGGAGTTAAATAGAAAAAGCACAATTCCGACTTAACTACAAGAAGACTGACTCTTTTTACTGACCATGATTTGAACCATTCCTGTGACACTAGTTATAGATTCCGATGCTTAACTTCAGGATTACTGTATCCCACTGACTTTCTTAGTGACGATGATACACAGAAATTGCATCGGAATTAAATACAAAAGGCACAATGCCGACTTAAGTACAAGAAGACTGACTCATCTTACTGTCTATATTTTGAACCATTCCTGTGACACTAGTTATAGATTCCGATACTTCACTCCAGGTTTACTGTATACCTTGGACCTTCTTATTGACGATGAAACACAGAAATTGCATCGGAATTAAATACAAATCCACGATGCCGACTTAAGTACAAGAAGACGGACTCTTCTTACTGACTATGTTTTGAACCATTACTATGACACTAGTTATAGATTCCGATGCTTCACTTCAGGTTTACTGTATCCCTCTGACCAACTTATTGACGATAAAACACAGAAATTGCATCGGAATTAAATACAAAATGCACAATGCCGACATAAGTACAAGAAGACTGACTCTTCTTACTGTCTATGTTTTGAACCATTCCTGTGACACTAGTTATAGATTCCGATGCTTCACTCAAGGTTTACTGTATCCTTTGGACCTTCTTATTGGCGATGAAACACAGAAATTGCATCGGAATTAAATAGAAAAGGAACAATGCCGACATAAGTACAAGAAAACTGACTCTTCTTACTGCCAATCCTTGAACCATTACTGTGACACTAGTTATAGATTCCGATGCTTCACATCAGGTTTACTGTATCCCTTGGACCTTCCTATTGACGATGAGACCCAGAAATCGCATCGGTATTAAATAGAAAAAGCACAATGCCGACTTAAGTACAAGATGACTGACTCTTCCTACTCTCTATGCTTTGAACCATTCCTGTGACACTAGTTTTTTATTCCGATGCTTCACTTGAGGTTTACTGTATCCCTCGGACCTTCTTATGGACGATGAAACACAGAAATTGCATCGGAATGAAATACAAAAGGCACAATGCCGACTTAAGTACAAGAAGAATGAATCTTCCAACTCTCTATGATTTGAACCATTCCTGTGACACTAGTTATAGATTCCGATGCTTCACTTCAGGTTTACTGTATCCCTTGGACATTCTTATTGACGATAAAACACAGTAATTGCATCCGAATTAAATACAAAAGGCACAATGCAAACTTAAGTACAAGAAGACTGACTCTTCTTACTGACTATATTTTGAACCATTCCTGTGACACTAGTTATAGATTCCGATGCTTCACTTCAGGTTTACTGTATCCCTTGGACCTTCTCATTGACGATGAAACACAGGAATTGCATCGGAATTAAATACAAAAGGCACAATGCCGATTTAGGTACAAGAAGACTGACTCTTCCTATTCTCTATTTTTGAACCATTCCTGTGACACTAGTTTATTATTCCGATGCTTCACTTGAGGTTTACTGTATCCCTCTGACCTTCTTATTGACGATGAAACACAGAAATTGCATCGGAATTAAATAGAAAAGGCACAATACCGATTTAAGTACAAGAAGACTGACACTTCCTACTGTCTATGATTTGAACCATTCCTGGGACACTAGTTATAGATTACGATGCTTCACTTCTGGTTTACTGTACCCTTGGACCTTCTTATTGACGATGAAACACACAAATTGCATCGGAATTAAATACAAAAGGTACGATGCCGACTTAGGTACAAGAAGACTGACTCTTCTTACTGACTATGCTTTGAACCATTCCTGTGACACTAGTTATAGATTCCGATGCTTCACTTCAGGTTTACTGTATCTCTCCAACCTTCTTATTGACGATGAAACACAGAAATTGCATCGGAATTAAATACAAAAGGCAGAATGCTGACTTAAGTACGTGTAGACTGACTTTTCCTGCT
The DNA here is from genome assembly GCF_021461385.2 of Schistocerca piceifrons. Classification (NCBI taxonomy): domain Eukaryota; kingdom Metazoa; phylum Arthropoda; class Insecta; order Orthoptera; family Acrididae; genus Schistocerca; species Schistocerca piceifrons. The sequence goes on from NW_025727729.1 coordinate 842,710, forward strand.
GTCTATGTTTGGAACCATTCCTGTGACACTAGTTATAAATTCCCGTGGTTCATTTCAGGTTTACTGTATCCTTTGGACCTTCTTATTGACGATGAAACACAGAAATTGCATCGGAATTAAAAACAAAAAGCTCTATGCCGACTTAACTACAAGAAGACTGACTCTACTTATTGACTATGTTTTGAACCATTCCTGTGACACTAGTTATAGTTCCGATGCTTCACTTCAGGTTTACTGTATCCCTCAGACCTTCTTGTTGACGATGAAACACAGAAATTGCATCGGAATTAAATACAAAAGGCACAATGCCGACTTAAGTACAAGGAGACTGACTCATCTTACTGTCTATGTTTTGAACCATTCCTGTGACACTAGTTATAGATTCCGATGTTTCATTCCAGGTTTACTGTATACCTTGGACCTTCTTATGGACGATGAAACACAGAAATTGCATCGGAATGAAATACAAAAGCACAATGCCGACTTAAGTACAAGAAGACGGATTCTTCTTGATGATTATGTTTTGAACCATTCCTGTGACACTAGTTATAGATCCCGATGCTTCACTTCAGGTTTACTGTATCCCTCTGACCTTCTTATTGACGATAAAACACAGAAATTGCATCGGAATTAAATACAAAAGGCACAATGCCGACTTTAGTACAAGAAGACTGACTCTTCTTACTGTCTATGTTTGAACCAATCCTTTGACACTAGTTATAGATTCCGATGCTTCACTCAAGGTTTACTGTATCTCTTGAACCTTCTTATTGACGATGAAACACAGAAATTGCGTCGGAATTAAATAGAAAAAGCACAATGCCGGCTTAAGTACAAGAAGACTGACTCTTTTTACTGACTATGTTTTGAACCATTCCTGTGACACTAGTTATAGATTGCTATGCGTCACTTCTGGTTTACTGTATCCCTTGGACCTTCCTATTGCGGATGAGACACAGAAATCGCATCGTTACTAAATAGAAAAAGCACAATGCCGACTTAAGTACAAGAAGACTGACTCTTCCTACTCTCTGTGTTTTGAACCATTCCTGTGACACTAGTTTTTTATTCCGATGCTTCACTTCAGGTTAACTGTATCCCTCGGACATTCTTATGGACGATGAAACACAGAAATTGCATCGTAACGAAATACAAAAGGCACAATGCCGACTTAAGTACAAGAAGACTGAATCTTCCAACTCTCTATGATTTGAACCATTCCTGTGACACTAGTTATAGATTCCGATGCTTCACTTCAGGTTTACTGTAACCCTTGGACCTTCTTATTGACGAAGATACACAGAAATTGCATCGGAATTAAATACAAAAGGCACAATACCGACTTTAGTACAAGAAGACTGACTCTTCTTACTGACTATAGTTTGAACCATTCCTGTGACACTAGTTATAGATTAAGATGCTTCACTTCAGGTTTACTGTATCCCTCTCACCTTCTTATTGACGATGAAACACAGAAATTGCTTCAGAATTAAATAGAAAATGCACAATGATGACTTAAGTACAAGAAGACTGACTCTTCTTACTGACTATGTTTTGAACCATTCCTGTGACACTAGTTATTGATTCCGATGCTTCACTTCAGATATACTGTACCCCTCTGACCTTCTTATTGACAATGAAACACAGAAATTGCATCGGAATTAAATATAAAAGGCACAATACCGACTTAAGTACAAGAAGACTGACTCTTCCTAATGTCTATGTTTTGAACCATTCCTGTGACACTAGTTATAGATTCCGATGCTTCACTTCAGGTTTACTGTATCCCTTGGACCTTCTTATTGACGACGAAACACACAAATTGCATCGGAATTAAATACGAAAGGCACAATGCCGACTTAAGTACAAGAAGACTGACTCTTCTTACTGACTATGCTTTGAACCATTCCTGTGACACTAGTCATATATACCGTTGCTTCACTTCAGGATTACTGTATCCCACTGACCTTCTTAGTGACGATGAAACACAGAAATTGCATCGGAATTAAATACAAAAGGCACAATGCCGACTTAAGTACAACAAGACTGACACTTCTTGTTGTGTATGCTTTGAACCATTCCTGTGACACTAGTTATAGATTCCGATGCTTCACTTCAGGTTTACTGTATCCCTCTGACCTTCTTATTGACGACGAAACAAAGAAATAGCATCGGAATTAAATAGAAAAGGCACAATGCCGACTTAAGTACAAGGAGACTGACTCTTCTTACTGCCTATGTTTTGAACCTTTCCTGTGACACTAGATATAGATTCCGATGCTTCACCTCAGGTTTATTGTATCCCTCTTACCTTCTTATTGACGACGAAGCACTGAAATAGCATCGGAATTAAATAGAAAAGGCACAATGCCGACATAAGTACAAGATGACTGACTCTTCCAACTGTCTATGCTTTGAACCATTCCTGTGACACTAGTTATAGATTCCGAAGCTTCACTTCAGGTTTACTGTATCCTTTGGAATTTCTTATTGACGATGAAACACAGAATTTGCATCGGAATTAAATACAAAATAGTACAATGCCGACTTAAGTACAAGAAGACTGACTCTTCCTACTGTCTATGTTTTGAGCAACTCCATTGACACTAGTTATAGATTCCGATGCGTCACTTCAGGTTTACTGTATCCTTTGGACCTTCTTATCGACGATGAAACACAGAAATACCATCGGAATTAAATACAAAAGGCACAATGCCGACTTAAGTACAAGAAGACTGACTCTTCTTACTTTCTATGTTTTGAACCATTCCTGTGTCACTAGTTATAGATTCCGATGCTTCACTTCATGTTTACTGTATACCTGTCACCTTCTTGTTGACGATGAAACACAGAAATTGCATCGTAATTAAATACAAAAGGCACAATGTTGACTGAAATATTAGATGACTGGCTCTTCTTACTCTCTATGTTTTGAACCTTTCCTGTGAGACCGGTTTTAGATTCCGATGCTTCACTTCAGGTTTACTGTATCCCATGGCCCATCTTATTGACGACGAAACACAAAAATTGCATCGGAATTAACTTGAAAAGGCACAATGCCGACATAAGTACAAGAAGACTGACTATTCTTACTGACTATGATTTGAACATTTCCTGTGAGACCAGTTTTAGATTCCGATGCTACACTATATGTTTACTGTATCCCTTGGACCTTCTTCTTGACGATGAAACACAGAAATTGCATCGGAATTAAATACAAGAGGCACAATGCCGACTTAAGTACAACGAGACTGACACTTCTTGCTGTGTATGCTTTGAACCATTCCTGTGACACTAGTTATAGATTGCGATGCTTCACTTTAGGTTTACTGTATCCCTCTGACCTTCTTATTGACGATGAAACACAGTAATTGCATCGGAATTAAATACAAAAGGCACAATGCCGACTTAAGTACAACGAGACTGACACTTCTTGCTGTGTATGCTTTGAACCATTCCTGTGACACTAGTTATAGATTCCGATGCTTCACTTCAGGTTTACTGTATCCCTCTGACCTTCTTATTGACGACGAAACAAAGAAATAGCATCGGAATTAAATAGAAAAGGCACAATGCCGACTTAGGTACAAGAAGACTGACTCTTCTTACTGCCTATGTTTTGAACCTTTCCTGTGACACTAGATATAGATTCCGATGCTTCACCTCAGGTTTATTGTATCCCTCTTACCTTCTTATTGACGACGAAGCACTGAAATAGCATCGGAATTAAATAGAAAAGGCACAATGCTGACATAAGTACAAGATGACTGACTCTTCCAACTGTCTATGCTTTGAACCATTCCTGTGACACTAGTTATAGATTTCGATGATTCACTTCAGGTTTACTGTATCCCTCTGACACTCTTATTGACGATGAAACACAGAAATTGAATCGGAATTAAATACAAAAGGCACAATGCCGACCTAAGTACAAGAAGACTCACTCTTCTTACTGTCTATGTTTTAAACCACTCCTGTGACACTAGTTATAGATTCAGAAGCTTGTCTTCAGGTTTACTGTATCCTTTGGAATTTCTTATTGACGATGAAACACAGAATTTGCATCGGAATTAAATACAAAAAAGTACAATGCCGACTTAAGTACAAGAAGACTGACTCTTCCTACAGTCTATGTTTTGAGCAACTCCATTGACACTAGTTATAGATTCCGATGCGTCACTTCAGGTTTACTGTATCCTTTGGCCCTTCTTATCGACGATGAAACACAGAAATAGCATCGGAATTAAATACAAAAGGCACTATGCCGACTTAAGTACAAGAAGACTGACTCTTCTTAGTTTCTATGATTTGAACCATTCCTGTGTCACTAGTTATAGATTCCGATGCTTCACTTCAGGTTTACTGTATCCCTTGGACCTTCTTATTGACGACGAAACACAGAAATTGAATCGGGATTAAATACAAAAGCCACTGTGCCGACTTAAGTACAAGATGACTGACTCTTCCTACTGTCTATGTATTAACCATTCCTGTGACACTAGTTATAGATTCCGATGCTTCACTTCATGTTTACTGTATCCCTGTCACCTTCTTGTTGACGATGAAACACAGAAATTGCATCGGAATTAAATACAAACGGCACAGTGCCGACTTTAGTACAAGAAGACTGACTCTTCTTACTGACTATGATGTAAACATTTCCTGTGAGACCAGTTTTAGATTCCGATGCTTCACTATATGTTTACTGCATCCCTTGGACCTTCTTATTGACGAAGATACACAAAAATTGCATCGGTATTAAATACAAAAGGTACAATGCAGACTTAAGTACAAGAAGACTGACTCTTCTTACTGTCTATGTTTGAACCATTTCTGTGACACTAGTTATAGATTACGATGCTTCTCTTCAGGTTTACTGTATCCCTTGGACCTTGTTATTGACGATGAAACACAGAAATTGCCTCGGAATTAAATACAAAAGGCACAATGCCGACTTAAGTACAAGAAGACTGACTCTTCCTACTGTCTATGTTTTGAACCATTCTTGTGACACTTGATATAGATTCCGATGCTTCACTTCAGGTTTACTGTATCCCTTGGACCTTCTTATTGACGACGAAACACAGAAATTGCATCGGGATTAAATACAAAAGGCACAATGCCGACTTAAGTACAAGAAGACTGACTCTTCCTACTGTCTATGTTTTAACCATTCCTGTGATACAAGTTATAGATTCCGATGCTTCACTTCAGGTTTACTGTATCCCTATGACCTTCTTATTGACGATGAAACACAGAAATTGCATCGGAATTAAATACAAAAGGCACAATGTTGACTGAAATATTAGATGACTGGCTCTTCTTACTCTCTATGTTTTGAACCTTTCCGGTGAGACCGGTTTTAGATTCCGATGCTTCACTTCAGGTTTACTGTATCTCATGGCCCATCTTATTGACGACGAAACACAAAAATTGCATCGGAATTAACTTGAAAAGGCACAATGCCGACATAAGTACAAGAAGACTGACTATTCTTACTGACTATGATTTGAACATTTCCTGTGAGACCAGTTTTAGATTCCGATGCTACACTATATGTTTACTGTATCTCTTGGACCTTCTTTTTGACGATGAAACACAGAAATTGCATCGGAATTAAATACAAAAGGCACAATGCGACTTAAGTACAACGAGACTGACACTTCTTGCTGTGTATGCTTTGAACCATTCCTGTGACACTAGTTATAGATTGCGATTCTTCACTTTAGGTTTACTGTATCCCTCTGACCTTCTTATTGACGATGAAACACAGTAATTGCATCGGAATTAAATACAAAAGGCACAATGCCGACTTAAGTACAACGAGACTCACACTTCTTGCTGTGTATGCTTTGAACCATTCCTGTGACACTAGTTATAGATTCCGATGCTTCACTTCAGGTTTACTGTATCCCTCTGACCTTCTTATTGACGACGAAACAAAGAAATAGCATCGGAATTAAATAGAAAAGGCACAATGCCGACTCAAGTACAAGAAGTCTGACCCTTCTTACTGCCTATGTTTTGAACCTTTCCTGTGACACTAGATATAGATTCCGATGCTTCACCTCAGGTTTATTGTATCCCTCTTACCTTCTTATTGACAACGAAGCACTGAAATAGCATCGGAATTAAATAGAAAAGGCACAATGCCGACATAAGTACAAGATGACTGACTCTTCCAACTGTCTATGCTTTGAACCATTCCTGTGACACTAGTTATAGATTCCGATGATTCACTTCAGGTTTACTGTATCCCTCTGACACTCTTATTGACGATGAAACACAGAAATTGAATCGGAATTAAATACAAAAGGCACAATGCCGACCTAAGTACAAGAAGACTCACTCTTCTTACTGCCTATGTTTTGAACCACTCCTGTGACACTAGTTATAGATTCCGAAGCTTCACTTCAGGTTTACTGTATCCTTTGGAATTTCTTATTGACGATGAAACACAGGATTTGCATCGGAATTAAATACAAAATAGTACAATGCCGACTTAAGTACAAGAAGACTGACTCTTCCTACTGTCTATGTTTTGAGCAACTCCATTGACACTAGTTATAGATTCCGATGCGTCACTTCAGGTTGACTGTATCCTTTGGACCTTCTTATCGACGATGAAACACAGAAATAGCATCGCAATTAAATACAAAAGGCACTATGCCGACTTAAGTACAAGAAGACTGACTCTTCTTACTTTCTATGATTTGAACCGTTCCCGTGTCACTAGTTATAGATTCCGATGCTTCACTTCAGGTTTACTGTATCCCTTGGACCTTCTTATTGACGACGAAACACAGAAATTGAATCGGGATTAAATACAAAAGCCACTATGCCGACTTAAGTACAAGATGACTGACTCTTCTTACTGTCTATGTATTAACCATTCCTGTGACACTAGTTATAGATTCCGATGCTTCACTTCATGTTTACTGTATCCCTGTCACCTTCTTGTTGACGATGAAACACAGAAATTGCATCGGAATTAAATACAAACGGCACAGTGCCGACTTAAGTACAAGAAGACTGACTCTTCTTACTGACTATGATGTAAACATTTCCTGTGAGACCAGTTTTAGATTCCGATGCTTCACTATATGTTTACTGCACCCCTTGGACCTTCTTATTGGCGAAGATACACAAAAATTGCATCGGTATTAAATACAAAAGGTACAATGCAGACTTAAGTACAAGAAGACTGACTCTTCTTACTGTCTATGTTTGAACCATTTCTGTGACACTAGTTATAGATTACGATGCTTCTCTACAGGTTTACTGTATCCCTTGGACCTTGTTATTGACGATGAAACACAGAAATTGCCTCGGAATTAAATACAAAAGGCACAATGCCGACTTAAGTACAAGAAGACTGACTTTTCCTACTGTCTATGTTTTGAACCATTCTTGTGACACTTGATATAGATTCCGATGCTTAACTTCAGGTTTACTGTATCCCTTGGACCTTCTTATTGACGACGAAACACAGAAATTGCATCGGGATTAAATACAAAAGGCACAATGCCGACTTAAGTACAAGAAGACTGACTCTTCCTACTGTCTATGTTTTAACCATTCCTGTGATACAAGTTATAGATTCCGATGCTTCACTTCAGGTTTACTGTATCCCTATGACCTTCTTATTGACGATGAAACACAGAAATTGCATCGGAATTAAATACAAAAGGCACAATGTTGACTGAAATATTAGATGACTGGCTCTTCTTACTCTCTATGTTTTGAACCCTTCCTGTGAGACCGGTTTTAGATTCCGATGCTTCACTTCAGGTTTACTGTATCCCATGGCCCATCTTATTGACGACGAAACACAAAAATTGCATCGGAATTAACTTGAAAAGGCACAATGCCGACATAAGTACAAGACGACTGACTATTCTTACTGACTATGATTTGAACATTTCCTGTGAGACCAGTTTTAGATTCCGATGCTACACTATATGTTTACTGTATCCCTTGGACCTTCTTTTTGACGATGAAACACAGAAATTGCATCGGAATTAAATACAAAAGGCACAATGCGACTTAAGTACAACGAGACTGACACTTCTTGCTGTGTATGCTTTGAACCATTCCTGTGACACTAGTTATAGATTGCGATGCTTCACTTTAGGTTTACTGTATCCCTCTGACCTTCTTATTGACGATGAAACACAGTAATTGCATCGGAATTAAATACAAAAGGCACAATGCCGACTTAAGTACAACGAGACTCACACTTCTTGCTGTGTATGCTTTGAACCATTCCTGTGACACTAGTTATAGATTCCGATGCTTCACTTCAGGTTTACTGTATCCCTCTGACCTTCTTATTGACGACGAAACAAAGAAATAGCATCGGAATTAAATAGAAAAGGCACAATGCCGACTCAAGTACAAGAAGACTGACCCTTCTTACTGCCTATGTTTTGAACCTTTCCTGTGACACTAGATATAGATTCCGATGCTTTACCTCAGGTTTATTGTATCCCTCTTACCTTCTTATTGACGACGAAGCACTGAAATAGCATCGGAATTAAATAGAAAAGGCACAATGCCGACATAAGTACAAGATGACTGACTCTTCCAACTGTCTATGCTTTGAACCATTCCTGTGACACTAGTTATAGATTCCGATGATTCACTTCAGGTTTACTGTATCCCTCTGACACTCTTATTGACGATGAAACACAGAAATTGAATCGGAATTAAATACAAAAGGCACAATGCCGACCTAAGTACAAGAAGACTCACTCTTCTTACTGTCTATGTTTTGAACCACTCCTGTGACACTAGTTATAGATTCCGAAGCTTCACTTCAGGTTTACTGTATCCTTTGGAATTTCTTATTGACGATGAAACACAGGATTTTCATCGGAATTAAATACAAAATAGTACAATGCCGACTTAAGTACAAGAAGACTGACTCTTCCTACTGTCTATGTTTTGAGCAACTCCATTGACACTAGTTATAGATTCCGATGCGTCACTTCAGGTTTACTGTATCCTTTGGACCTTCTTATCGACGATGAAACACAGAAATACCATCGGAATTAAATACAAAAGGCACAATGCCGACTTAAGTACAAGAAGACTGACTCTTCTTACTTTCTATGTTTTGAACCATTCCTGTGTCACTAGTTATAGATTCCGATGCTTCACTTCAGGTTTACTGTATCCGTTGGACCTTCTTATTGACGACGAAACACAGAAATTGAATCGAGATTGAATACAAAAGGCACAATGCCGACTTAAGTACAAGATGACTGACTCTTCCTACTGTCTATGTATTAACCATTCCTGTGACACTAGTTATAGATTCCGATGCTTCACTTCATGTTTACTGTATTCCTGTCACCTTCTTGTTGACGATGAAACACAGAAATTGCATCGGAATTAAATACAAACGACACAGTGCCGACTTAAGTACAAGAAGACTGACTCTTCTTACTGACAATGATGTAAACATTTCCTGTGAGACCAGTTTTAGATTCCGATGCTTCACTAAATGTTTACTGTATCCCTTGGACCTTCTTATTGATGATGAAACACAGAAATTGCATCGGAACTAAATACAAAAGTCACAATGCCGACTTAAGTACAACGAGACTGACACTTCTTGCTGTGTATGCTTTGAACCATTCCTGTGACTCTAGTTATAGATTGCGATGCTTTACTTTAGGTTTACTGTATCCCTCTGACCTTCTTATTGACGATGAAACACAGTAATTGCATCGGAATTAAATACAAAACGTACAATGCAGACTTAAGTACAAGAAGACTGACTCTTCTTACTGTCTATGTTTGAACCATTTCTGTGACACTAGTTATAGATTACGATGCTTCTCTTCAGGTTTACTGTATCCCTTGGACCTTGTTATTGACGATGAAACACAGAAATTGCCTCGGAATCAAATACAAAAGGCACAATGCCGACTTAAGTACAAGAAGACTGACTCTTCCTACTGTCTATGTTTTGAACCATTCTTGTGACACTTGATATAGATTCCGATGCTTCACTTCAGGTTTACTGTATCCCTTGGACCTGCTTATTGACGACGAAACACAGCAATTGCATCGGGATTAAATACAAAAGGCACAATGCCGACTTAAGTACAAGAAGACTGACTCTTCCTACTGTCTATGTTTTAACCATTCCTGTAATACAAGTTATAGATTCCGATGCTTCACTTCAGGTTTACTGTATCCCTATGACCTTCTTATTGACGATAAAACACAGAAATTGCATCGGAATTAAATACAAAAGGCACAATGTTGACTGAAATATTAGATGACTGGCTCTTCTTACTCTCTATGTTTTGAACCTTTCCTGTGAGACCGGTTTTAGATTCCGATGCTTCACTTCAGGTTTACTGTATCCCATGGCCCATCTTATTGACGACGAAACACAAAAATTGCATCGGAATTAACTTGAAAAGGCACAATGCCGACATAAGTACAAGAAGACTGACTATTCTTACTGACTATGATTTGAACATTTCCTGTGAGACCAGTTTTAGATTCCGATGCTACACTATATGTTTACTGTATCCCTTGGACCTTCTTCTTGACGATGACACACAGAAATTGCATCGGAATTAAATACAAGAGGCACAATGCCGACTTAAGTACAACGAGACTGACACTTCTTGCTGTGTATGCTTTGAACCATTCCTGTGACACTAGTTATAGATTGCGATGCTTCCCTTTAGGTTTACTGTATCCCTCTGACCTTCTTATTGACGATGAAACACAGTAATTGCATCGGAATTAAATACAAAAGGCACAATGCTGACTTAAGTACAACGAGACTGACACTTCTTGCTGTGTATGCTTTGAACCATTCCTGTGACACTAGTTATAGATTCCGATGCTTCACTCCAGGTTTACTGTATCCCTTGGACCATCTTATTGACGATGAAACACAGAAATTGCATCGGAATTAAATACAAAACCACACAATGCCGACTTAAGAAAAGAAGACTAACTCTTCTTACTGCCTATGTTTTGAACCTTTCCTGTGACACTAGATATAGATTCCGATGCTTCACTCCAGGTTTACCGTATCCCTTGGACCTTCTTATTGACAATGAAACACAGAAATTGCATCGGAAATAGATACAAAAAGCACAATGCCGACTTAAGTAAAGGTGACTGGCTCTTCTTACTGACTATGATTTGAACCATTCCTGTGACACTAGTTATAGACTCCGATGCTTCACTTCAGTTTCACTGTATCGCTTGGACCTTCTTATTGACGATGAAACACAGAAATTGCATCGGAATTAAATAGAAAAGGCACAATGCCGACTTAAGTACAAGAAGACTGACTCTTCCTAATGTCTATGTTTTGAACCATTCCTTTGACACTTGTTATAGATTCCGATGCTTCACTTCAGGTTTACTGTATCCCTCTGCCTTTCTTATTGACGATGAAACACAGAAATTGCAATGGAATTAAATACAAAAGGCACTATGCCGACTTAAGTACAAGAAGACTGATTCTTCTTACTGACTATGTTTTGAACATTTCCTGTGACACTAGTTATAGATTCCGATGCTTTACTTCATTTTTACTGTATCCCTCTGACCTTCTTATTGACGATGAAACACAAAAATTGCATCGGAATTAAATAGAAAAATCACAATTCCGACTTAACTACAAGAAGACTGACTCTTCTTACTGACCATGATTTGAACCATTCCTGTGACACTAGTTATAGATTCCGATGCTTAACTTCAGGATTACTGTATCCCACTGACTTTCTTAGTGACGATGATACACAGAAATTGCATCGGAATTAAATACAAAAGGCACAATGCCGACTTAAGTACAAGAAGACTGACTCATCTTACTGTCTATATTTTGAACCATTCCTGTGACACTAGTTATAGATTCCGATGCTTCACTCAAGGTTTACTGTATACCTTGGACCTTCTTATTGACGATGAAACACAGAAATTGCATCGGAATTAAATACAAATCCACGATGCCGACTTAAGTACAAGAAGACGGACTCTTCTTACTGACTATGTTTTGAACCATTACTATGACACTAGTTATAGATTCCGATGCTTCACTTCAGGTTTACTGTATCCCTCTGATAAACTTATTGACGATAAAACACAGAAATTGCATCGGAATTAAATACAAAATGCACAATGCCGACTTAAGTACAAGAAGACGGACTCTTCTTACTGACTATGTTTTGAACCATTACTATGACACTAGTTATAGATTCCGATGCTTCACTTCAGGTTTACTGTATCCCTCTGATAAACTTATTGACGATAAAACACAGAAATTGCATCGGAATTAAATACAAAATGCACAATGCCGACATAAGTGCAAGAAGACTGACTCTTCTTACTGTCTATGTTTTGAACCATTCCTGTGACACTAGTTATAGATTCCGAAGCTTCACTCAAGGTTTACTGTATCCTTTGGACCTTCTTATTGACGATGAAACACAGAAATTGCATCGGAATTAAATAGAAAAGGAACAATGCCGACATAAGTTCAAGAAAACTGACTCTTCTTACTGCCAATCCTTGAACCATTCCTGTGACACTAGTTATAGATTCCGATGCTTCACATCAGGTTTACTGTATCCCTTGGACCTTCCTATTGAGGATGAGACACAGAAATCGCATCGGTATTAAATAGAAAAAGCACAATGCCGACTTAAGTACAAGATGACTGACACTTCCTGCTCTCTATGCTTTGAACCATTCCTGTGACACTAGTTTTTTATTCCGATGCTTCACTTGAGGTTTACTGTATCCCTCGGACCTTCTTATGGACGATGAAACACAGAAATTGCATCGGAATGAAATACAAAATTCACAATGCCGACTTAGGTACAAGAAGACTGACTCTTCTTACTGACTATGCTTTGAACCATTCCTGTGACACTAGTTATAGATTCCGATGCTTCACTTCAGGTTTACTGTATCCCTCCAACCTTCTTATTGACGATGAAACACAGAAATTGCATCGGAATTAAATACAAAAGGCAGAATGCTGACTTAAGTACGTGTAGACTGACTTTTCCTGCTGTCTATGTTTGGAACCATTCCTGTGACACTAGTTATAAATTCCCGTGGTTCATTTCAGGTTTACTGTATCCTTTGGACCTTCTTATTGACGATGAAACACAGAAATTGCATCGGAATTAAAAACAAAAAGCACTATGCCGACTTAACTACAAGAAGACTGACTCTACTTATTGACTATGTTTTGAACCATTCCTGTGACACTAGTTATAGTTTCCGACGCTTCACTTCAGGTTTACTGTATCCCTCAGACCTTCTTGTTGACGATGAAACACAGAAATTGCATCGGAATTAAATACAAAAGGCACAATGCCGACTTAAGTACAAGGAGACTGACTCATCTTACTGTCTATGTTTTGAACCATTCCTGTGACACTAGTTATAGATTCCGATGCTTCATTCCAGGTTTACTGTATACCTTGGACCTTCTTATGGACGATGAAACACAGAAATTGCATCGGAATGAAATACAAAAGCACAATGCCGACTTAAGTACAAGAAGACGGATTCTTCTTGATGATTATGTTTTGAACCATTCCTGTGACACTAGTTATAGATCCCGATGCTTCACTTCAGGTTTACTGTATCCCTCTGACCTTCTTATTGACGATAAAACACAGAAATTGCATCGGAATTAAATACAAAAGGCACAATGCCGACTTTAGTACAAGAAGACTGACTCTTCTTACTGTCTATGTTTGAACCAATCCTTTGACACTAGTTATAGATTCCGATGCTTCACTCAAGGTTTACTGTATCTCTTGAACCTTCTCATTGACGATGAAACACAGAAAATGCGTCGGAATTAAATAGAAAAAGCACAATGCCGGCTTAAGTACAAGAAGACTGACTCTTTTTACTGACTATGTTTTGAACCATTCCTGTGACACTAGTTATAGATTGCGATGCGTCACTTCTGGTTTACTGTATCCCTTGGACCTTCCTATTGAGGATGAGACACAGAAATCGCATCGTTACTAAATAGAAAAAGCACAATGCCGACATAAGTACAAGAAGACTGACTCTTCCTACTCTCTATGTTTTGAACCATTCCTGTGACACTAGTTTTTTATTCCGATGCTTCACTTCAGGTTAACTGTATCCCTCGGACATTCTTATGGACGATGAAACACAGAAATTGCATCGGAATGAAATACAAAAGGCACAATGCCGACTTAAGTACAAGAAGACTGAATCTTCCAACTCTCTATGATTTGAACCATTCCTGTGACACTAGTTATAGATTCCGATGCTTCACTTCAGGTTTACTGTAACCCTTGGACCTTCTTATTGACGAAGATACACAGAAATTGCATCGGAATTAAATACAAAAGGTACAATACCGACTTTAGTACAAGAAGACTGACTCTTCTTACTGACTATGTTTTGAACCATTCCTGTGACACTAGTTATAGATTACAATGCTTCACTTCAGGTTTACTGTATCCCTCTCACCTTCTTATTGACGATGAAACACAGAAATTGCTTCAGAATTAAATAGAAAATGCACAATGATGACTTAAGTACAAGAAGACTGACTCTTCTTACTGACTATGTTTTGAACCATTCCTGTGACACTTGTTATTGATTCCGATGCTTCACTTCAGATATACTGTACCCCTCTGACCTTCTTATTGACAATGAAACACAGAAATTGCATCGGAATTAAATAGAAAAGGCACAATACCGACTTAAGTACAAGAAGACTGACTCTTCCTAATGTCTATGTTTTGAACCATTCCTGTGACACTAGTTATAGATTCCGATTCTTCACTTCAGGTTTACTGTATCCCTTGGACCTTCTTATTGACGACGAAATACACAAATTGCATCGGAATTACATACGAAAGGCACAATGCCGACTTAAGTACAAGAAGACTGACTCTTCTTACTGACTATGCTTTGAACCATTCCTGTGACACTAGTCATATATACCGTTGCTTCACTTCAGGATTACTGTATCCCACTGACCTTCTTAGTGACGATGAAACACAGAAATTGCATCGGAATTAAATACAAAAGGCACAATGCCGACTTAAGTACAACAAGACTGACACTTCTTGCTGTGTATGCTTTGAACCATTCCTGTGACACTAGTTATAGATTCCGATGCTTCACTTCAGGTTTACTGTATCCCTCTGACCTTCTTATTGACGACGAAACAAAGAAATAGCATCGGAATTACATAGAAAAGGCACAATGCCGACTTAAGTACAAGAAGACTGACTCTTCTTACTGCCTAGGTTTTGAACCTTTCCTGTGACACTAGATATAGATTCCGATGCTTCACCTCAGGTTTATTGTATCCCTCTTACCTTCTTATTGACGACGAAGCACTGAAATAGCATCGGAATTAAATAGAAAAGGCACAATGCCGACATAAGTACAAGATGACTGACTCTTCCAACTGTCTATGCTTTTAACCATTCCTGTGACACTAGTTATAGATTCCGATGCTTCACTTCATGTTAACTGTATCCCTGTCACCTTCTTGTTGACGATGAAACACAGAAATTGCATCGGAATTAAATACAAACGGCACAGTGCCGACTTAAGTACAAGAAGACTGACTCTTCTTACTGACAATGATGTAAACATTTCCTGTGAGACCAGTTTTAGATTCCGATGCTTCACTAAATGTTTACTATATCCCTTGGACCTTCTTATTGATGATGAAACACAGAAATTGCATTGGAACTAAATACAAAAGTCACAATGCCGACTTAAGTACAACGAGACTGACACTTCTTGCTGTGTATGCTTTGAACCATTCCTGTGACACTAGTTATAGATTGCGATGCTTCACTTTAGGTTTACTGTATCCCTCTGACCTTCTTATTGACGATGAAACACAGTAATTGCATCGGAATTAAATACAAAAGGTACAATGCAGACTTAAGTACAAGAAGACTGACTCTTCTTACTGTCTATGTTTGAACCATTTCTGTGACACTAGTTATAGATTACGATGCTTCTCTTCAGGTTTACTGTATCCCTTGGACCTTGTTATTGACGATGAAACACAGAAATTGCCTCGGAATCAAATACAAAAGGCACAATGCCGACTTAAGTACAAGAAGACTGACTCTTCCTATTGTCTATGTTTTGAACCATTCTTGTGACACTTGATATAGATTCCGATGCTTCACTTCAGGTTTACTGTATCCCTTGGACCTTCTTATTGACGACGAAACACAGAAATTGCATCGGGATTAAATACAAAAGGCACAATGCCGACTTAAGTACAAGAAGACTGACTCTTCCTACTGTCTATGTTTTAACCATTCCTGTAATACAAGTTATAGATTCCGATGCTTCACTTCAGGTTTACTGTATCCCTATGACCTTCTTATTGACGATGAAACACAGAAATTGCATCGGAATTAAATACAAAAGGCACAATGTTGACTGAAATATTAGATGACTGGCTCTTCTTACTCTCTATGTTTTGAACCTTTCCTGTGAGACCGGTTTTAGATTCCGATGCTTCACTTCAGGTTTACTGTATCCCATGGCCCATCTTATTGACGACGAAACACAAAAATTGCATCGGAATTAACTTGAAAAGGCACAATGCCGACATAAGTACAAGAAGACTGACTATTCTTACTGACTATGATTTGAACATTTCCTGTGAGACCAGTTTTAGATTCCGATGCTACACTATATGTTTACTGTATCCCTTGGACCTTCCTCTTGACGATGAAACACAGAAATTGCATCGGAATTAAATACAAGAGGCACAATGCCGACTTAAGTACAACGAGACTGACACTTCTTGCTGTGTATGCTTTGAACCATTCCTGTGACACTAGTTATAGATTGCGATGCTTCACTTTAGGTTTACTGTATCCCTCTGACCTTCTTATTGACGATGAAACACAGTAATTGCATCGGAATTAAATACAAAAGGCACAATGCCGACTTAAGTACAACGAGACCGACACTTCTTGCTGTGTATGCTTTGAACCATTCCTGTGACACTAGTTATAGATTCCGATGCTTCACTTCAGGTTTACTGTATCCCTCTGACCTTCTTATTGACGACGAAACAAAGAAATAGCATCGGAATTAAATAGAAAAGGCACAATGCCGACTTAAGTACAAGAAGACTGACTCTTCTTACTGCCTATGTTTTGAACCTTTCCTGTGACACTAGATATAGATTCCGATGCTTCACCTCAGGTTTATTGTATCCCTCTTACCTTCTTATTGACGACGAAGCACTGAAATAGCATCGGAATTAAATAGAAAAGGCACAATGCCGACATAAGTACAAGATGACTGACTCTTCCAACTGTCTCTGCTTTGAACCATTCCTGTGACACTAGTTATAGATTCCGATGATTCACTTCAGGTTTACTGTATCCCTCTGACACTCTTATTGACGATGAAACACAGAAATTGAATCGGAATTAAATGCAATAGGCACAATGCCGACCTAAGTACAAGAAGACTCACTCTTCTTACTGTCTATGTTTTAAACCACTCCTGTGACACTAGTTATAGATTCAGAAGCTTCTCTTCAGGTTTACTGTATCCTTTGGAATTTCTTATTGTCGATGAAACACAGAATTTGCATCGGAATTAAATACAAAAAAGTACAATGCCGACTTAAGTACAAGAAGACTGACTCTTCCTACAGTCTATGTTTTGAGCAACTCCATTGACACTAGTTATAGATTCCGATGCGTCACTTCAGGTTTACTGTATCCTTTGGACCTTCTTATCGACGATGAAACACAGAAATAGCATCGGAATTAAATACAAAAGGCACTATGCCGACTTAAGTACAAGAAGACTGAATCTTCTAACTTTCTATGATTTGAACCATTCCTGTGTCACTAGTTATAGATTCCGATGCTTCACTTCAGGTTTACTGTATCCCTTGGACCTTCTTATTGACGACGAAACACAGAAATTGAATCGGGATTAAATACAAAAGCCACTATGCCGACTTAAGTACAAGATGACTGACTCTTCCTACTGTCTATGTATTAACCATTCCTGTGACACTAGTTATAGATCCCGATGCTTCACTTCACGTTTACTGTATCCCTGTCACCTTCTTGTTGACGATGAAACACAGAAATTGCATCGGAATTAAATACAAACGGCACAGTGCCGACTTAAGTACAAGAAGACTGACTCTTCTTACTGACTATGATGTAAACATTTCCTGTGAGACCAGTTTTAGATTCCGATGCTTCACTATATGTTTACTGCATCCCTTGGATCTTCTTATTGACGAAGATACACAAAAATTGCATCGGAATTAAATACAAAAGGTACAATGCAGACTTAAGTACAAGAAGACTGACTCTTCTTACTGTCTATGTTTGAACTATTTCTGTGACACTAGTTATAGATTACGATGCTTCTCTTCAGGTTTACTGTATCCCTTGGACCTTGTTATTGACGATGAAACACAGAAATTGCCTCGGAATTAAATACAAAAGGCACAATGCCGACTTAAGTGCAAGAAGACTGACTCTTCCTACTGTCTATGTTTTGAACCATTCTTGTGACACTTGATATAGATTCCGATGCTTCACTTCAGGTTTACTGTATCCCTTGGACCTTCTTATTGACGACGAAACACAGAAATTGCATCGGGATTAAATACAAAAGGCACAATGCCGACTTAAGTACAAGAAGACTGACTCTTCCTACTGTCTATGTTTTAACCATTCCTGTGATACAAGTTATAGATTCCGATGCTTCACTTCAGGTTTACTGTATCCCTATGACCTTCTTATTGACGATGAAACACAGAAATTGCATCGGAATTAAATACAAAAGGCACAATGTTGACTGAAATATTAGATGACTGGCTCTTCTTACTCTCTATGTTTTGAACCTTTCCTGTGAGACCGGTTTTAGATTCCGATGCTTCACTTCAGGTTTACTGTATCCCATGGCCCATCTTATTGACGACGAAACACAAAAATTGCATCGGAATTAACTTGAAAAGGCACAATGCCGACATAAGTACAAGAAGACTGACTATTCTTACTGACTATGATTTGAACATTTCCTGTGAGACCAGTTTTACATTCCGATGCTACACTATATGTTTACTGTATCCCTTGGACCTTCTTTTTGACGATGAAACACAGAAATTGCATCGGAATTAAATACAAAATTCACAATGCGACTTAAGTACAACGAGACTGACACTTCTTGCTGTGTATGCTTTGAACCATTCCTGTGACACTAGTTATAGATTGCGATGCTTCACTTTAGGTTTACTGTATCCCTCTGACCTTCTTATTGACGATGAAACACAGTAATTGCATCGGAATTAAATACAAAAGGCACATTGCCGACTTAAGTACAACGAGACTCACACTTCTTGCTGTGTATGCTTTGAACCATTCCTGTGACACTAGTTATAGATTCCGATGCTTCACTTCAGGTTTACTGTATCCCTCTGACCTTCTTATTGACGACGAAACAAAGAAATAGCATCGGAATTAAATAGAAAAGGCACAATGCCGACTCAAGTACAAGAAGACTGACCCTTCTTACTGCCTATGTTTTGAACCTTTCCTGTGACACTAGATATAGATTCCGATGCTTCACCTCAGGTTTATTGTATCCCTCTTACCTTCTTATTGACGACGAAGCACTGAAATAGCATCGGAATTAAATAGAAAAGGCACAATGCCGACATAAGTACAAGATGACTGACTCTTCCAACTGTCTATGCTTTGAACCATTCCTGTGACACTAGTTATAGATTCCGATGATTCACTTCAGGTTTACTGTATCCCTCTGACACTCTTATTGACGATGAAACACAGAAATTGAATCGGAATTAAATACAAAAGGCACAATGCCGACCTAAGTACAAGAAGACTCACTCTTCTTACTGTCTATGCTTTGAACCACTCCTGTGACACTAGTTATAGATTCCGAAGCTTCACTTCAGGTTTACTGTATCCTTTGGAATTTCTTATTGACGATGAAACACAGGATTTGCATCGGAATTAAATACAAAATAGTACAATGCCGACTTAAGTACAAGAAGACTGACTCTTCCTACTGTCTATGTTTTGAGCAACTCCATTGACACTAGTTATAGATTCCGATGCGTCACTTCAGGTTTACTGTATCCTTTGGACCTTCTTATCGACGATGAAACACAGAAATACCATCGGAATTAAATACAAAAGGCACAATGCCGACTTAAGTACAAGAAGACTGACTCTTCTTACTTTCTATGTTTTGAACCATTCCTGTGTCACTAGTTATAGATTCCGATGCTTCACTTCAGGTTTACTGTATCCCTTGGACCTTCTTATTGACGACGAAACACAGAAATTGAATCGAGATTAAATACAAAAGGCACAATGCCGACTTAAGTACAAGATGACTGACTCTTCCTACTGTCTATGTATTAACCATTCCTGTGACACTAGTTATAGATTCCGATGCTTCACTTCATGTTTACTGTATCCCTGTCACCTTCTTGTTGACGATGAGACACAGAAATTGCATCGGAATCAAATACGAACGACACAGTGCCGACTTAAGTACAAGAAGACTGACTCTTCTTACTGACAATGATGTAAACATTTCCTGTGAGACCAGTTTTAGATTCCGATGCTTCACTAAATGTTTACTGTATCCCTTGGACCTTCTTATTGATGATGAAACACAGAAATTGCATCGGAACTAAATACAAAAGTCACAATGCCGACTTAAGTACAACGAGACTGACACTTCTTGCTGTGTATGCTTTGAACCATTCCTGTGACACTAGTTATAGATTGCGATGCTTCACTTTAGGTTTACTGTATCCCTCTGACCTTCTTATTGACGATGAAACACAGTAATTGCATCGGAATTAAATACAAAATGTACAATGCAGACTTAAGTACAAGAAGACTGACTCTTCTTACTGTCTATGTTTGAACCATTTCTGTGACACTAGTTGTAGATTACGATGCTTCTCTTCAGGTTTACTGTATCCCTTGGACCTTGTTATTGACGATGAAACACAGAAATTGCCTCAGAATCAAATACAAAAGGCACAATGCCGACTTAAGTACAAGAAGACTGACTCTTCCTACTGTCTATGTTTTGAACCATTCTTGTGACACTTGATATAGATTCCGATGCTTCACTTCAGGTTTACTGTATCCCTTGGACCTTCTTATTGACGACGAAACACAGAAATTGCATCGGGATTAAATACAAAAGGCACAATGCCGACTTAAGTACAAGAAGACTGACTCTTCCTACTGTCTATGTTTTAACCATTCCTGTGATACAAGTTATAGATTCCGATGCTTCACTTCAGGTTTACTGTATCCCTATGACCTTCTTATTAACGATGAAACACAGAAATTGCATCGGAATTAAATACAAAAGGCACAATGTTGACTGAAATATTAGATGACTGGCTCTTCTTACTCTCTATGTTTTGAACCTTTCCTGTGAGACCGGTTTTAGATTCCGATGCTTCACTTCAGGTTTACTGTATCCCATGGCCCATCTTATTGACGACGAAACACAAAAATTGCATCGGAATTAACTTGAAAAGGCACAATGCCGACATAAGTACAAGAAGACTGACTATTCTTACTGACTATGATTTGAACATTTCCTGTGAGACCAGTTTTAGATTCCGATGCTACACTATATGTTTACTGTATCCCTTGGACCTTCTTCTTGACGATGACACACAGAAATTGCATCGGAATTAAATACAAGAGGCACAATGCCGACTTAAGTACAACGAGACTGACACTTCTTGCTGTGTATGCTTTGAACCATTCCTGTGACACTAGTTATAGATTGCGATGCTTCACTTTAGGTTTACTGTATCCCTCTGACCTTCTTATTGACGATGAAACACAGTAATTGCATCGGAATTAAATACAAAAGGCACAATGCTGACTTAAGTACAACGAGACTGACACTTCTTGCTGTGTATGCTTTGAACCATTCCTGTGACACTAGTTATAGATTCCGATGCTTCACTTCAGGTTTACTGTATCCCTCTGACCTTCTTATTGACGACGAAACAAAGAAATAGCATCGGAATTAAATAGAAAAGGCACAATGCCGACTTAAGTACAAGAAGACTGACTCTTCTTACTGCCTATGTTTTGAACCTTTCCTGTGACACTAGATATAGATTCCGATGCTTCACCTCAGGTTTATTGTATCCCTCTTACCTTCTTATTGACGACGAAGCACTGAAATAGCATCGGAATTAAATAGAAAAGGCACAATGCCGACATAAGTACAAGATGACTGACTCTTCCAACTGTCTATGCTTTGAACCATTCCTGTGACACTAGTTATAGATTCCGATGATTCTCTTCAGGTTTACTGTATCCCTCTGACACTCTTATTGACGATGAAACACAGAAATTGAATCGGAATTAAATACAAAAGGCACAATGCCGACCTAAGTACAAGAAGACTCACTCATGTTACTGTCTATGTTTTAAACCACTCCTTTGACACTAGTTATAGATTCAGAAGCTTCACTTCAGGTTTGCTGTATCCTTTGGAATTTCTTATTGACGATGAAACACAGAATTTGCATCGGAATTAAATACAAAAAAGTACAATGCCGACTTAAGTACAAGAAGACTGACTCTTCCTACAGTCTATGTTTTGAGCAACTCCATTGACACTAGTTATAGATTCCGATGCGTCACTTCAGGTTTACTGTATCCTTTGGACCTTCTTATCGACGATGAAACACAGAAATAGCATCGGAATTAAATACAAAAGGCACTATGCCGACTTAAGTACAAGAAGACTGACTCTTCTTACTTTCTATGATTTGAACCATTCCTGTGTCACTAGTTATAGATTCCGATGCTTCACTTCAGGTTTACTGTATGCCTTGGACCTTCTTATTGACGACGAAACACAGAAATTGAATCGGGATTAAATACAAAAGCCACTATGCCGACTTAAGTACAAGATGACTGACTCTTCCTACTGTCTATGTATTAACCATGCCTGTGACACTAGTTATAGATTCCGATGCTTCACATCATGTTTACTGTATCCCTGTCACCTTCTTGTTGACGATGAAACACAGAAATTGCATCGGAATTAAATACAAACGGCACAGTGCCGACTTAAGTACAAGAAGACTGACTCTTCTTACTGACTATGATGTAAACATTTCCTGTGAGACCAGTTTTAGATTCCGATGCTTCACTATATGTTTACTGCATCCCTTGGACCTTCTTATTGACGAAGATACACAAAAATTGCATCGGAATTAAATACAAAAGGTACAATGCAGACTTAAGTACAAGAAGACTGACTCTTCTTACTGTCTATGTTTGAACCATTTCTGTGACACTAGTTATAGATTACGATGCTTCTCTTCAGGTTTACTGTATCCCTTGGACCTTGTTATTGACGATGAAACACAGAAATTGCCTCGGAATTAAATACAAAAGGCACAATGCCGACTTAAGTACAAGAAGACTGACTCTTCCTACTGTCTATGTTTTGAACCATTCTTGTGACACTTGATTTAGATTCCGATGCTTCACTTCAGGTTTACTGTATCCCTTGGACCTTCTTATTGACGACGAAACACAGAAATTGCATCGGGATTAAAAACAAAAGGCACAATGCCGACTTAAGTACAAGAAGACTGACTCTTCCTACTGTCTATGTTTTAACCATTCCTGTGATACAAGTTATAGATTCCGATGCTTCACTTCAGGTTTACTGTATCCCTATGACCTTCTTATTGACGATGAAACACAGAAATCGCATCGGAATTAAATACAAAAGGCACAATGTTGACTGAAATATTAGATGACTGGCTCTTCTTACTCTCTATGTTTTGAACCTTTCCTGTGACACCGGTTTTAGATTCCGATGCTTCACTTCAGGTTTACTGTATCCCATGGCCCATCTTATTGACGACGAAACACAAAAATTGCATCGGAATTAACTTGAAAAGGCACAATGCCGACATAAGTACAAGAAGACTGACTATTCTTACTGACTATGATTTGAACATTTCCTGTGAGACCAGTTTTAGATTCCGATGCTACACTATATGTTTACTGTATCCCTTGGACCTTCTTTTTGACGATGAAACACAGAAATTGCATCGGAATTAAATACAAAAGGCACAATGCGACTTAAGTACAACGAGACTGACACTTCTTGCTGTGTATGCTTTGAACCATTCCTGTGACACTAGTTATAGATTGCGATGCTTCACTTTAGGTTTACTGTATCCCTCTGACCTTCTTATTGACGATGAAACACAGTAATTGCATCGGAATTAAATACAAAAGGCACAATGCCGACTTAAGTACAACGAGACTCACACTTCTTGCTGTGTATGCTTTGAACCATTCCTGTGACACTAGTTATAGATTCCGATGCTTCACTTCAGGTTTACTGTATCCCTCTGACCTTCTTATTGACGACGAAACAAAGAAATAGCATCGGAATTAAATAGAAAAGGCACAATGCCGACTCAAGTACAAGAAGACTGACTCTTCTTACTGCCTATGTTTTGAACCTTTCCTGTGACACTAGATATAGATTCCGATGCTTCACCTCAGGTTTATTGTATCCCTCTTACCTTCTTATTGACGACGAAGCACTGAAATAGCATCGGAATTAAATAGAAAAGGCACAATGCCGACATAAGTACAAGATGACTGACTCTTCCAACTGTCTATGCATTGAACCATTCCTGTGACACTAGTTATAGATTCCGATGATTCACTTCAGGTTTACTGTATCCCTCTGACACTCTTATTGACGATGAAAAACAGAAATTGAATCGGAATTAAATACAAAAGGCACAATGCCGACCTAAGTACAAGAAGACTCACTCTTCTTACTGTCTATGTTTTAAACCACTCCTGTGACACTAGTTATAGTTTCCGAAGCTTCACTTCAGGTTTACTGTATCCTTTGGAATTTCTTATTGACGATGAAACACAGAATTTGCATCGGAATTAAATAAAAAAGTACAATGCCGACTTAAGTACAAGAAGACTGACTCTTCCTACAGTCTATGTTTTGAGCAATTCCATTGACACTAGTTATAGATTCCGATGCGTCACTTCAGGTTTACTGTATCCTTTGGACCTTCTTATCGACGATGAAACACAGAAATAGCATCGGAATTAAATACAAAAGGCACAATGCCGACTTAAGTACAAGAAGACTGACTCTTCTTACTTTCTATGTTTTGAACCATTCCTGTGTCACTAGTTATAGATTCCGATGCTTCACTTCAGGTTTACTGTATCCCTTGGACCTTCTTATTGACGACGAAACACAGAAATTGAATCGGGATTAAACACAAAAGGCACAATGCCGACTTAAGTACAAGAAGACTGACTCTTCCTACTGTCTATGTATTAACCATTCCTGTGACACTAGTTATAGATTCCGATGCTTCACTTCATGTTTACTGTATCCCTGTCACCTTCTTGTTGACGATGAAACACAGAAATTGCATCGGAATTAAATACAAACGGCACAGTGCCGACTTAAGTACAAGAAGACTGACTCTTCTTACTGACTATGATGTAAACATTTCCTGTGAGACCAGTTTTAGATTCCGATGCTTCACTAATTGTTTACTGTATCCCTTGGACCTTCTTATTGATGATGAAACACAGAAATTGCATCGGAATTAAATACAAAAGGCACAATGCCGACATAAGTATAAGAAGACTGACTCTTCTTACTGACTATGATTTGAAAATTTCCTGTGAGACCAGTTTTAGATTCCGATGTTTCACTATATGTTTACTGCATCCCTTGGACCTTCTTATTGACGAAGATACACAAAAATTGCATCGGAATTAAATACAAAAGGTACAATGCAGACTTAAGTACAAGAAGACTGACTCTTCTTACTGTCTATGTTTGAACCATTTCTGTGACACTAGTTATAGATTACGATGCTTCTCTTCAGGTCTACTGTATCCCTTGGACCTTGTTATTGACGATGAAACACTGAAATTGATTCGGAATTAAATACAAAAGGCACAATGCCGACTTAAGTACAACAAGACTGACTCGTCTTGCTGTGTATGTTTTGAACCATTCCTGTGACACTAGCTATAGATTCCGATGCATCACTTCAGGTTTACTGTATTCCTCTGACCTTCTTATTGACGACGAAACACAGAAATTGCATCGGAATAAAATGGAAAAGGCACAATGCCGACTTAAGTACAGGAAGACTCACTCTTCCTACTGTCATGTTTTGAACCATTCCTGTGTCTCTGGTTATAGATTCCGATGCTTCACTTCAGGTTTACTGTATCCCTTGGACCTTCTTATTGACGATGAAACACAGAAATTGCATCGGAATTATATACAAAAGGCACAATGCCGACTGAAGTACAAGAAGACTGACTCTTCTTACTGTCTATGTTTTGAACCTTTTCTCTGATACTAGTTACAGATTCCGATGCTTCACTTCAGGTTTACAGTATCCCTTGGACCTTCTTACTGACGACGAAACAAAGAAATAGCATCGGAATTAAATAGAAAAGGCACAATGCCGACTTAAGTACAAGAAGACTGACTCTTCCGTGTCTATGTTTAGAACCATTCCTGTGACATTTGATATAGATTACGATGCTTCACTTCAGGTTTACTGTATCCCTTGGACCTTCTTATTGACGACGAAACCCAGATATTGCATCGGGATTAAATACAAAAGGCACAATGCCGACTTAAGTACAAGAATACTGACTCTTCCAACTGTCTATGTTTTGAATCGTTACTGTGACACTAGTTATAGATTCCGATGCTTCACTTCAGGTTTTCTGTATCCCTCTGACACTCTTATAGACGATGAAGCACAGAAATTGCATCGGAATTAAATACAAAACGCACAATGCCGACTTAAGTACAATGAGACTGACACTTCTTGCTGTGTTTGCTTTGAACCATTCCTGTGACACTAGTTATAGATTCCGATGCTTCACTTCAGGTTTACTGTATCCCTCCAACCTTCGTATTGACGATGAAACACAGAAATTGCATCGGAATTAAATACAAAAGTCACAATGCTGACTTAAGTTCGTGTAGACTGACTTTTCCTACTGTCTATGTTTGGAACCATTCCTGTGACACTAGTTATAAATTCCCATGGTTCATTTCAGGTTTACTGTATCCTTTGGACCTTCATATTGACGATGAAACACAGTAATTGCATCGGAATTAAATACAAAAGGCACCATGCCGACTTAAGTACAATGAGACTGACACTTCTTGCTGTGTTTGCTTTGAACCATTCCTGTGACACTAGTTATAGATTCCGATGCTTCACTTCAGGTTTACTGTATCCCTCTGACCTTCTTATTGACGACGAAACAAAGAAATAGCATCGGAATTAAATAGAAAAGGCACAATGCCGACTCAAGTACAAGAAGACTGACTCTTCTTACTGCCTATGTTTTGAACCTTTCCTGTGACACTAGATATAGATTCCAATGCTTCACCTCAGGTTTATTGTATCCCTCTTACCTTCTTATAGACGACGAAGCTCTGAAATAGCATCGGAATTAAATAGAAATGGCACAATGCCGACATAAGTACAAGATGACTGACTCTTCCAACTGTCTATGCTTTGAACCATTCCTGTGACACTAGTTATAGATTCCGATGATTCACTTCAGGTTTACTGTATCCCTCTGACACTCTTAGTGACGATGAAACACAGAAATTGAATCGGAACTAAATACAAAAGGCACAATGCCGACAGAAGACTCACTCTTCTTACTGTCTATGTTTTGAACCACTCCTGTGACACTAGTTATAGATTCCGAAGCTTCACTTCAGGTTTACTGTATCCTTTGGAATTTCTTATTGACGATGAAACACAGAATTTGCATCGGAATTAAATACAAAAAAGTACAATGCCGACTTAAGTACAAGAAGACTGACTCTTCCCACTGTCTATGTTTTGAGCAACTCCATTGACACTATTTATAGATTCCGATGCGTCACTTCAGGTTTACTGTATCCTTTGGACCTTCTTATCGACGATGAAACACAGAAATAGCATCGGAATTAAATACAAAAGGCACAATGCCGACTTAAGTACAAGAAGACTGACTCTTCTTACTTTCTATGTTTTGAACGATTCCTGTGTCACTAGTTATAGATTCCGATGCTTCACTTCAGGTTTACTGTATCCCTTGGACCTTCTTATTGACGACGAAACACAGAAATTGAATCGGGATTAAATACAAAATTCACAATGCCGACTTAAGTACAAGAAGACTCACTCTTCCTACTGTCTATGTATTAACCATTCCTGTGACACTAGTTATAGATTCCGATGCTTCACTTCATGTTTACTGTATCCCTGTCACCTTCTTGTTGACGATGAAACACAGAAATTGCATCGGAATTAAATACAAACGGCACAGTGCCGACTTAAGTACAAGAAGACTGACTCTTCCTACTGTCTATGTATTAACCATTCTTGTGACACTAGTTATGGATTTCGATGCATCACTTCAGGTTTACTGTATCCCTTGTTTCTTCTTATTGACGATGAAACACTGAAATTGCATCGGAATTAAATACAAAAGGCACAATGCCGACTTAAGTACAACAAGACTGACTCGTCTTGCTGTGTATGTTTTGATCCATTCCTGTGACACTAGTTATAGATTCCGATGCTTCACTTCAAGTTTACTGTATTCCTCTGACCTTCTTATTGACGACGAAACACAGAAATTGCATCGGAATAAAATAGAAAAGGCACAATGCCGACTTAAGTACAGGAGGACTGACTCTTCCTACTGTCATGCTTTGAACCATTCCTGTGTCTCTAGTTATAGATTCCGATGCTTCACTTCAGGTTTACTGTATCCCTTGGACCTTCTTATTGACGATGAAACACAGAAATTGCATCGGAATTAAATACAAAAGGCACAATGCCGACTGAAGTACAAGAAGACTGCCTCTTCTTACTGTCTATGTTTTGAACCTTTTCTCTGATACTAGTTACAGATTCCGATGCTTCACTTCAGGTTTACTGTATCCCTTGGACCCTCTTACTGACGACGAAACAAAGAAATAGCATCGGAATTAAATAGAAAAGGCACAATGCCGACTTAAGTACAAGAAGACTGACTCTTCCGTGTCTATGTTTAGGACCATTCCTGTGACATTTGATATAGATTACGATGCTTCACTTCAGGTTTACTGTATCCCTTGGACCTTCTTATTGACGACGAAACACAGATATTGCATCGGGATTAAATACAAAAGGCACAATGCCGACTTAAGTACAAGAATACTGACTCTTCCAACTGTCTATATTTTGAACCATTCCTGTGACACTAGTTATAGATTCCGATGCTTCACTTCAGGTTTTCTGTATCCCTCTGACACTCTTATAGACGATGAAACACAGAATTTGCATCGGAATTGAATACAAAACGCACAATGCCGACTTAAGTACAAGAAGACTCACTCTTCTTACTGTCTATGTTTTGAACCATTCCTGTGACACTAGTTATAGATTCCGATGCTTCACTTCAGGTTTACTGTATCCCTCCAACCTTCGTATTGACGATGAAACACAGAAACTGCATCAGAATTAAATACAAAAGGCAGAATGCTGACTTAAGTACGTGTAGACTGACTTTTCCTACTGTCTATGTTTGGAACCATTCCTGTGACACTAGTTATAAATTCCCATGGTTCATTTCGGGTTTACTGTATCCTTTGTACCTTCGTATTGACGATGAAACACAGAAATTGCATCGGAATTAAATACAAAAAGCACTATGCCGACTTAAGTACAAGAAGGCTAACTCTTCTTACTGACTATGTTTTGAACCATTCCTGTGACACTAGTTATAGATTCCGATGCTTCATTCCAGGTTTACTGTATAACTTGGACCTTCTTATGGACGATGAAACACAGAAATTGTATCGGAATGAAATACAAAAGCACAATGCCGACTTAAGTACAAGAAGACGGATTCTTCTTGATGATTATGTTTTGAACCATTCCTGTGACACTAGTTATAGATTCCGATGCTTCACTTCAGGTTTACTGTATCCCTCTGACCTTCTTATTGACGATAAAACACAGAAATTGCATCGGAATTAAATACAAAAGGCACAATGCCGACTTTAGTACAAGAAGACTGACTCTTCTTACTGTCTATGTTTTGAACCAATCATGTGACACTAGTTTTTTATTCCGATGCTTCGCTTCAGGTTTACTGTATCCCTTAGACCATCTTATTGACGGTGAAACACAGAAATTGCATCGGAATTAAATAGAAAAGGCACAATACCGACTTAAGTACAAGAAGACTGACTCTTCCTAACGTCTATGATTTGAACCATTCGTGTGACACTAGTTATAGATTCCGATGCTTCACTTCAGGTTTACTGTATCCCTTGGACCTTCTTATTGACGACGAAACACACAAATTGCATCGGAATTAAATACAAAAGGCACACTGCCGACTTAAGAACAAGAAGACTGACACTTCTTGCTATGTATGCTTTGAACCATTCCTGTGACACTAGTTATAGATTCCGAAGCTTCACTTCAGGTTTACTGTATCCTTTGAAATTTCTTATTGACGATGAACACAGAATTTGCATCAGAATTAGATACAAAAAGTAAGATTCCGACTTAAGTACAAGAAGACTGACTCTTCCTACTGTCTATGCTTTGAGCAACTCCATTGACACTAGTTATAGATTCCGATGCGTCACTTCAGGTTTACTGTATCCTTTGGACCTTCTTGTCGACCATGAAACACAGAAATAGCATCGGAATTAAATACAAAATGCACAAGGCCGACTTAAGTACAAGAAGACTGACTCTTCTTACTTTCTATGTTTTGAACCATTCCTGTGGCACTAGTTATAGATTCCGATGCTTAACTTCAGGTTTACTGTATCCCTTGGACCTTCGTATTGACGACGAAACACAGAAATTGAATCGGGATTAAATACAAAAGGCACAATGCCGACTTAAGTACAAGAAGACTGACTCTTCCTACTGTCTATGTATTAACCATTCCTGTGACACTAGTTATAGATTCCGATGCTTCACTTCATGTGTACTGTATCCCAGTCACCTTATTGTTGACGATGAAACACAGAAATTGCATCGGAATTAAATACAAACGGCACAGTGCCGACTTAAGTACAAGAAGACTGACTCTTCTTACTGACTATGCTGTAAACATTTCCTGTGAGACCAGTTTTAGATTCCGATGCTTCACTAAATGTTTACTGTATCCCTTGGACCTTCTTATTGATGATGAAACACAGAAAGTGCATCGGAATTAAATACAAAAGGCACAAAGCCGACATAAGTATAAGAAGACTGACTCTTCCTACTGACTATGATTTGAAAATTTTTCTGTGAGACCAGTTTTAGATTCCGATGTTTCACTATATGTTTACTGTATCCCTTGGACCTTCTTATTGACGAAGATACACAAAAATTGCATCGGAATTAAATACAAACGGCACAATGCCGCCTTAAGTACAACAAGACTGACTCTTCCCACTGTCTATGTTTTGAACCATTCTTGTGACCCTAGTTATGGATTCCGATGTATCATTTCAGGTTTACTGTATCCTTTGGACCTTCTTATTGACGATGAAATACTGAAATTGCATCGGAATTATATACAAAAGGCACGATGCCGACTTAAGTACAACAAGACTGACTCGTCTTGCTGTGTATGTTTTGAACCATTCCTGTGACACTAGTTATAGATTCCGATGCTTCATTTCCGGTTTACTGTATCCCTTGGACCTTCTTATTGACGATGAAACACAGAAATTGCATCGGAATTAAATACAAAAGGCACAATGCCGACTTAAGTACAAGAAGACTGACTCTTCTTACTGTCTATGTTTTGAACCTTTTCTCTGATACTAGTTACAGATTCCGATGCTTCACTTCAGGTTTACTGTATCCCTTGGAACTTCTTATTGACGACGAAACAAAGAAATAGCATCGGAATTAAATAGAAAAGGCACAATGCCGACTTAAGTACAAGAAGACTGACTCTTCCGTGTCTATGTTTAGAACCATTCCTGTGACATTTGATATAGATTACGATGCTTCACTTCAGGTTTACTGCATCCCTTGGACCTTCTTATTGGTGACGAAACACAGATATTGCATCGGGATTAAGTACAAATGGCACAATGCCGTCTTAAGTACAAGAATACTGACTCTTCCAACTGTCTATGTTTTGAACCATTCCTGTGACACTAGTTATAGATTCCGATGCTTCACTTCAGGTTTTCTGTATCCCTCTGACACTCTTATAGACGATGAAACACAGAAATTGCATCGGAATTAAATACAAAACGCACAATGCCGACTTAAGTACAAGATGACTCACTCTTCTTACTGTCTATGTCTTGAACCATTCCTGTGACACTAGTTATTGATTTCGAAGCTTCACTTCAGGTTTACTGTATCATTTGGACCTTCTAATTGACGATGAAACACAGAATTTGCATCGGAATTAAATACAAAAGGTACAATGCCGACTTAAGTACAAGAAGACTGACTCTTCCTACTGTCTATGTTTTGAGCAATTCCATTGACACTAGTTATAGATTCCGATGCTTCACTTCATGTTTACTGTATCCTTTGGACCTTCTTATCGACGATGAAACACAGAAATAGCATCGCAATTAAATACAAAAGGCACAATGCCGACTTAAGTACGAGAAGACTGACTCTTCTCACTGTCTATGATTTGAACCATTCCTGTGACACTAGTAATGGATTCCGATGCTTCACTTCAGGTTTACTGTATCGCTCGGACCTTCTTGTTGACGACGAAACACAGAAGTTGAATCGGGATTAAATACAAAAGGCACAATGCCGACTTAAGTTCAAGAAGACTGACTCTTCCTACTGTCTATGTTTTAACCATTCCTGTGACACTAGTTATAGATTCCGATGCCTCACTTCAGGTTTACTGTATCCCTCAGACCTTCCAATTGACGATGAAACACAGAAATTGCATCGGAATTAAATAGAAAATGCACAATGCCGACATAAGTACAAGAAGACTGACTCTTCTTACTGACTATGATTTGAACATTTCCTGTGAGACCAGTTTTAGATTCCGATGCTTCACTATGTGTTTACTGTATCCCTTGGACCTTCTTGTTGACGATGAAACACAGAAATTGCATCGGAATTACATAGAAAAGGCACAATGAAGCCTTAAGTACAAGAAGACTGACTCTTCTTGCTGTGTATGTTTTGAACCATTCCTGTGACACTAGTTATAGATTCCGATGCTTCACTTCAGGTTTGCTGTATTCCTCTGACCTTCTTATTGACGGTGAAACACAGTAATGGCATCGGAATTAAATACAAAATGCACAATGTGGACTCATGTACAAGAAGACTGACTCTTCTTACTGTCTATGTTTTGAACCTTTCCTGTGACACTAGATACAGATTCCGATGCTTCACTTCAGGTTTACTGTATCCCTTGGACCTTCTTATTGTCGACGAAACACAGAAATTTCATCGGAAATAAATAGAAAAGGCACAATGCCGACTTAAGTACGAGAAGATTGACTCTTCCTACTGTCTATGATTTGAGCAAATCCTGTGACACTAGTTATAGATTCCGATGCTTCCCTTCAGGTTTACTGTATCCCTCTGATATTCTTATTGACGATGAAACACAGAAATTGCATCGGAATTAAATACAAAAGGCACAATGCCGACTTAAGTATAGGAATACTTACTCTCCTTACTGTCTATGTTTTGAACCTTTTCTCTGATACTAGTTACAGATTCCGATGCTTCACTTCAGGTTTACTGTATTCCTTGGACCTTCTTATTGACGACGAAGCAAAGAAATAGCATCGGAATTATATAGAAAGGGCACAATGGTGACTTAAGTACAAGAAGACTGACTCTTCCGTGTTTATGTTTAGAACCATTCCTGTGACACTTGATATAGATACCGATGCTTCACTTCAGGTTTACTGTATCCCTTGGACCTTATTATTGACGACGAAACACAGAAATTGAATCGGAATTAAGTACAAAAGGCACAATGCAGACTTAAGTACAAGAAGACTGACTCTTCTTACTGTCTATGTTTTGAACCATTCTTGTGACACTAGTTATGGATTCCGATGCACGAAGCAAAGAAATAGCATCGGAATTATATAGAAAGGGCACAATGGTGACTTAAGTACAAGAAGACTGACTCTTCCGTGTTTATGTTTAGAACCATTCCTGTGACACTTGATATAGTTACCGATGCTTCACTTCAGGTTTACTGTATCCCTTGGACCTTATTATTGACGACGAAACACAGAAATTGCATCGGAATTAAGTACAAAAGGCACAATGCAGACTTAAGTACAAGAAGACTGACTCTTCTTACTGTCTATGTTTTGAACCATTCTTGTGACACTAGTTATGGATTCCGATGCATCTCTTCAGGTTTACTGTATCCCTTGGACCTTCTTATTGACGACGAAACACAGAAATTGCATCGGAATTAAATACAAAAGGCACAATGCCGACTTAAGTACAACAAGACTGACTCTTCTTGCTGTTTATTATTTGAACCATTCCTGTGACACTAGTTATAGATTCCGATGCTTCACTTCAGGTTTACTGTATCCCTCTGACCTTCTTATTGACGACGAAACACAGAAATTGCATCGGAATAAAATAGAAAAGGCACAATGCCGACTAAAGTACAGGAAGACTGACTCTTCCTACTGTCATGTTTTGAACCATTCCTGTGACTCTAGTTATAGATTCCGATGCTTCACTTCACTTTTACTGTATCCCTTGGACCTTCTTATTGACGATGAAACACAGAAATTGCATCGGAATTAAATACCAAATTCACAATGCCGACTTAAGTACAAGAAGACTGACTCTTCTTACTGTCTATGTTTTGAACCTTTTCTCTGATACTAGTTACAGATTCTTATGCTTCACTTCAGGTTTACTGTATCCCTTGTACCTTCTTATTGTTGCCGAAACAAAGAAATAGCATCGGAATTAAATAGAAAAGGCACAATGCCGACTTAAGTACAAGAAGACTGACTCTTCCGTGTCTATGTTTAGAACCATTCCTGTGACACTTGATATAGATTCCGATGCTTAACTTCAGGTTTACTGTATCCCTTGGACCTTCTCATTGACGACGAAACACAGAAATTGCATCGGGATTAAATACAAAAGGCACAATGCCGACCTAAGTACAAGAATCCTGACTCTTCCAACTGTCTATGTTTGAACCATTCCTGTGACACTAGTTATAGATTCCGATGCTTCACTTCAGGTTTACTGTATCCCTCTGACACTCGTATAGACGATGAAACACAGAAATTGCATCGGAATTAAATACAAAAGGCACAATGCCGACTTAAGTACAATAAGACTCACTCTTCTTACAGTCTATGTTTTGAACCATTCCTGTGACACTAGTTATAGATTCCGAAGCTTCACTTCAGGTTTACTGTATCCTTTGGACCTTCTTATCGACGATGAAACACAGAAATAGCATCGCAATTAAATCCAAAGGGACAATGCCGATTTAAGTACGAGAAGACTGACTCTTCTCAATGTCTATGATTTGAACGATTCCTGTGACACTAGTTATAGATTCCGATGCTTCACTTCAGGTTTACTGTATCCCTCTGACACTCTTGTTGACGATGAAACACAGAAATTGCATCGGAATTAAATACAAAATGCACAATGCCGACTCAAATACAAGATGACTGGCTCTTCTTACTCTCTATGCTTTGAACCTTTCCTGCGAGACCGGTTTTAGATTCCGATGCTTCACTTCAGGATTACTGTATCCCTTGGACCTCCTTATTGGCGACGAAACACAAAAAATGCGTCGGAATTAAATAGAAAAAGCACAATGCCGACATAAGTACAAGAAGACTGACTCTTCCTACTGTCTATGTTTTAACCATTCCTGTGATACAAGTTATAGATTCCGTTGCTTCACTTCAGGTTTACTGTATCCCTTGGACCTTCTTATTGACGACAAAACACAGAAATTGCATCGGGATTAATTACAAAATGCACAATGCCGACTTAAGTACAAGAAGACTGACTCTTCCTACTGTCTATGTTTTAACCATTCCTGTGATACAAGTTATAGATTCCGATGCTTCACTTCAGGTTTACTGTATCCCTCTGACACTCTTACAGACGATGAAACACAGAAATTGCATCGGAATTAAATACAAAATGCACAATGCCGACTCAAATACAAGATGACTGGCTCTTCTTACTCTCTATGTTTTGAACCTGTCCTGTGAGATCTGTTTTAGATTCCGATGCTTCACTTCAGGCTTACTGTATCCCTTGGACCTTCGTATTGACGACGAAAGAAAGAAATTGCATCGGAATTAAATTGAAAAGGCACAATGCCGATATGTACAAGAAGACTGACTCTTCTTACTGACTATGATTTGAACTTATCCTGTGAGACCAGTTTTAGATTCCGATACTTAACTATATGTTTACTGTATCCCTTGGACCTTCTTTTTGACGATGAAACGCAGATATTGCATCGGAATTAAATACAAAAACCACAATGCCGACTTAAGTACAAGAATACTGAGTCTTCTTGCTGTGTACGTTTTGAACCATTCCTGTGACACTATTTATAGATTCCGATGCTTCACTTCAAGTTTACTGTATCCCTTGGACCTTCTTATTGTCGACGAAACAAAGAAATAGCATCGGAATTATATAGAAAGGGCACAATGGTGACTTAAGTACAAGAAGACTGACTCTTCCGTGTTTATGTTTAGAACCATTCCTGTGACACTTGATATAGATACCGATGCTTCACTTCAGGTTTACTGTATCCCTTGGACCTTATTATTGACGACGAAACACAGAAATTGCATCGGAATTAAGTACAAAAGGCACAATGCAGACTTAAGTACAAGAAGACTGACTCTTCTTACTGTCTATGTTTTGAACCATTCTTGTGACACTAGTTATGGATTCCGATGCATCTCTTCAGGTTTACTGTATCCCTTGGACCTTCTTATTGACGACGAAACACAGAAATTGCATCGGAATTAAATACAAGAGGCACAATGCCGACTTAAGTACAACAAGACTGACTCTTCTTGCTGTGTATTATTTGAACCATTTCTGTGACACTAGTTATAGATTCCGATGCTTCACTTCAGGTTTGCTGTATCCCTCTGACCTTCTTATTGACGACGAAACACAGAAATTGCATCGGAATAAAATAGAAAAGGCACAATGCCGACTTAAGTACAGGACGACTGACTCTTCCTACTGTCATGCTTTGAACCACTCCTGTGACTCTAGTTATAGATTCCGATGCTTCACTTCAGGTTTACTGTATCCCTTGGACTTCCTTATTGACGATGAAACACAGAAATTGCATCGGAATTAAATACAAAAGGCACAATGCCGACTTAAGTACAAGAAGACTGACTCTTCTTACTGTCCATGTTTTGAACCTTTTCTCTGATACTAGTTACAGATTCTTATGCTTCACTTCAGGTTTACTGTATCCCTTGTACCTTCTTATTGTTGCCGAAACAAAGAAATAGCATCGGAATTAAATAGAAAAGGCACAATGCCGACTTAAGTACAAGAAGACTGACTCTTCCGTGTCTATGTTTAGAACCATTCCTGTGACACTTGATATAGATTCCGATGCTTAACTTCAGGTTTACTGTATCCCTTGGACCTTCTCATTGACGACGAAACACAGAAATTGCATCGGGATTAAATACAAAAGGCACAATGCCGACTTAAGTACAAGAATCCTGACTCTTCCAACTGTCTATGTTTGAACCATTTCTGTGACACTAGTTATAGATTCCGATGCTTCACTTCAGCTTTACTGTATTCCTCTGACCTTCTTATTGACAATGAAACACAGTAATGGCATCGGAATTAAATACAAAATGCACAATGCGGACTCATGTACAAGAAGACTGGCTCTTCTTACTTGCTATGTTTTGAACCTTTCCTGTGAGACCGGTGTTAGATTCCGATGCTTCACTTCAGGTTTACTGTATCCCTTGGACCTTCGTATTGACGACGAAACAAAGAAATTGCATCGGAATTAAATTGAAAAGGCACAATGCCGATATGTACAAGAAGACTGACTCTTCTTACTGACTATGATTTGAACTTATCCTGTGAGACCAGTTTTAGATTCCGATACTTCACTATACTGTTTCTCTTGGATCATTTTTTGACGATGAAACACAGATATTGCATCGGAATTAAATACAAAAAGCACAATGCCGACTTAAGTACAAGAATACTGACTCTTCTTGCTGTGTATGTTTTGAACCATTCCTGTGACACTATTTATAGATTCCGATGCTTCGCATCAGGTTTACTGTATCCCTCTTACCTTCTTATTGGCGCCGAAACACTGAAATAGCATCGGAATTAAATAGATAAGGCACAATGCCGACTTAAGTACAAGAAGACTGACTCTTCCAACTGTCTATGGTTTGAACCACTCCTGTGGCACTAGTTAGAGATTCCGATACTTCACTTCAGGTTTAGTGTATCCCTCTGACACTCTTATTGACGATGAAACACAGAAATTGCATCGGAATTGAATACAAAAGGCAGAATGCCGACTGAAGTACAAGAAGACTCACTCTTCTTCCTGTCTATGTTTTGAACCAACCCTGTGACACTAGTTATAGAATCCGAAGCTTCACTTCAGGTTTACTGTATCCTTTGGACCTTCTTATTGACGATGAAACACAGAATTTGAATCGGAATTAAATGCAAAAGGTACAAAGCCGACTAAAGTACAAGAAGACTGACTCTTCCTACTGTCTATGGTTTGAGCAATTCCATTGACACTAGTTATAGTTTCCGATGCTCCACTTCACGTTTACTGTATACTTTGGACCTGCTTATCGACGATGAAATACAGATATAGCTAATCAATTAAATACAAAAGGCACAATGCCGACTTAAGTACAAGAAGACTGACTCTTCTTACTGTCTGTGCTTTGAACCATTCCTGTGTCAGTAGTTATAGATACCGATGCTTCACTTCAGGTTTACTGTATCCCTAGGGCCTTCTTATTGACGACGAAACACAGAAATTGAATCGGGATTAAATACAAAAGGCACAATGCCGACTTAAGTACAAGAAGACTGACTCTTCCTACTGTCTATGTATTAACCATTCCTGTGACACTAGTTATAGATTAGGATGCTTCACTTCAGGTATACTGTATCCCTCTGACCTTCTTATTGACGATGAAACACAGAAATTGCATCGGAATGAAATACAAAAGATACAATGCCGTCTCAAGTACAAGATGACTGGCTCTTGTTACTCTCTATGCTTTGAACCTTTCCTGTGAGACCGGTTTTAGATTCCGATGCTTCGCTTCAGTATTACTGTATCCCTTGGACCTTGTTATTGACGATGAAACACAGAAATTGCATCGGAATTAAATACAAAAGGCACAATGCCGATTTAAGTACAAGAGGACTGACTCTTCCTACTGTCTATGCTTTGAACCATTCCTGTGACACTAGTTACGGATTCCGATGCATCACTTCAGGTTTACTGTATTCCTTGGACCTTCTTATTGAAGATGAAACACAGAAATTGCATCGGAATTAAATACAAAAGGCACAATGCCGAGTTAAGTACAACAAGACTGACTCTTCTTGCTGAGTATGTTTTGAACCATTCCTATGACACTAGTTATAGATTCCGATGCTTCACTTCAGGTTTACTGTATCCCTTGGACCATTTTATTGACGATGAAACACAGATATTGCATCGGAATTAAATACAAAAGCACAATGCCGACTTAAGTACAAGAACACTGACTCTTCTTACTGTCTATGTTTTGAACTTTTTCGCTGATACTAGTTACAGATTCCGATGCTTCACTACAGGTTTACTGTATCCCTTGGACCTTCTTATTGACGACGAAACAAAGAAATAGCATCGGAATTAAATAGAAAAGGCACAATGTCGACTTAAGTACAAGAAGACTGACTCTTCCAACTGTCTATGTTTTGAACCATTCCTGTGACACTACTTATAGATTTCGATGTTTCACTTCAGGTTTACTGTATCCTTCTGACACTCTTATAGACGATGAAACACAGAAATTGCATCGGAATTAAATACAAAAGGCACAATGCTGACTTAAGTACAAGAAGACTCCCTCTTGTTACTGTCTATGCTTTGAACCATTCCTGTGACACTAGTTATAGATTCCGAAGCTTCACTTCAGGTTTACTGTATC
This sequence comes from Schistocerca piceifrons, assembly GCF_021461385.2. Lineage (NCBI taxonomy): Eukaryota > Metazoa > Arthropoda > Insecta > Orthoptera > Acrididae > Schistocerca > Schistocerca piceifrons. The sequence continues at coordinate 883,078 of NW_025727729.1, forward strand.
CTTTGGACCTTCTTATTGACGATGAAACACGGAATTTGCATCGGCATTAAATACAAAAGGAACAATGCCGACTTAAGAACAAGAGGACTGACTCCTCCTACTGTCTATGTTTTGAGCAATTCCATTGACACTAGTTATAGATTCCGATGCTTCACTTCACGTTTACTGTATCCATTGGACCTTCTTTTCGACGATGAAACACAGAAATAGCATCGCAATTACATACAAAAGGCACAATGCCGACTTAAGTACAAGAAGACTGACTCTTCTCACTGTCTATGTTTTGAACCAGTCCTGTGACACTAGGTATAGATTCCGATGCTCCACTTGTGGTTTACTGTATCGCTTGGACCTTCTTATTGACGACGGAATACAGAAATTGAATCGGGATTAAATAGAAAAGGCACAATGCCGACTTAAGTACAAGAAGACTGACTCATCCTACTGTCTATGTTTTAACCATTCCTGTGACACTAGTTATAGATTCCGATGCTTCACTTCAGGTTTACTGTATCCCTCCGACCTTCTTATTGACGATGAAACACAGAAATTGCATCGGAATTAAATACAAAATGCACAATGCCGACTCAAATACAAGGTGACTGGCTCTTCTTACTCTCTATGTTTTGAACCTTTCCTGTGAGACCGGTTTCAGATTCCGATGCTTCCCTTCAGGATTACTGTATCCCTTGGACCTCCTTATTGACGACGAAACACAGAAATTGCATCGGAATTAAATAGAAAAGGCACAATGCCGACATAAGTACAAGAAGACTGACTCTTCTTACTGACTATAATTTGAACATTTCCTGTGAGACCAGTTTTAGATTCCGATGCTTCACTATATGTTTACTGTATCCCTTGGACCTTCTTGTTGACGATGGAACACAGAAATTGCATCGGAATTACATACAAAAGGCACAATGAGGGCTTAAGTACAAGAAGACTGACTCTTCTTGCTGTGTATGTTTGGAACCATTCCTGTGACACTAGTTATAGATTCCGATGCTTCACTTCAGGTTTACTGTATTCCTCTGAGCTTCTTTTTGACGATGAAACACAGTAATGGCATCGGAATTAAATACAAATTGCACAATGCGGACTCATGTACAAGAAGACTGACTCTTCTTACTGTCTATGGTTTGAAATTTTCCTGTGACACTAGATACAGATTCCGATGCTTCACTTCAGGTTTACTGTATGCCTTGGACCTTCTTATTGACGTCGAAACACAGAAATTGCATCGGAATTAAATACAAACGGCACAATGCCGACTTAAGTACAAGAAGACTGACTCTTCTTACTGTCTATGTTGTGAACATTTCCTATGAGACCAGTTTTAGATTACGATGCTTCACTATATGTTTACTATATCCCTTGGACCTTCTTAGTGATGATGAAACACAGAAAGTGCATCGGATTTAAATACAAAAGGCACAATGCCGACTTAAGTATAAGAAGACTGACTCTTCTTACTGACTATGATTTGAACATTTCCTGTGAGACGAGTTTTAGATTCCGATGCTTCACTATATGTTTACTGTATCCCTTGGACCTTCTTATTGGCGAAGAAACACAGAAATTGCATCGGAATTAAATACAAAAGGCACAATGCCGACTTAAGCACAAGAAGACTGACCCTTCTTACTGTCTATGTTTTGAACCATTACTGTGACACTAGTTACAGATTCCGATCCTTCACTTCAGGTTAACTGTATCGCTTGGACCTTGTTATTGACGATGAAACACAGATATTGCATCGGAATTAAATATGAAAGGCACAATGCCGACATAAGTACAACAAGACTGACTCTTCTTGCTGTGTATGTATTGAACCATTCCTGTGACACTAGTTTTAGATTCCGATGCTTCACTTCAGGTTCACTGTATCCCTCTGACCTTCTTATTGACGACGAAACACAGAAATTGCATCGTAATTAAATAGAAAAGGCACAATGCCGACTTAAGTACAGGAAGACTGATTCTTCCTACTGTCTATGCTTTGAGCCTTTTCTTTGATACTAGTTACAGATTCCGATGCTTCACTTCAGGTTTACTGTATCCCTTGGACCTTCTTACTGACGACGAAACAAAGAAATAGCATCGGAATTAAATAGAAAAGGCACAATGGTGACTTAAGTACGAGAAGACTGACTCTTCCGTGTTTATGTTTAGAACCATTCCTGTGACACTTGATTTAGATTCCGATGCTTCACTTCAGGTTTACTGTATCCCTCTGACCATCTTTTTGACGATGAAACACAGAAATTGCATCGGAATTAAATACAAAAGGCACAATGCTGACCCAAATACAAGATGACTGGCTCTTCTTACTTGCTATGTTTTGAACCATTCCTGTGTGACCGGTTTTAGATTCCGATGCTTCAGTTCAGGTCTTCTATATCCCTTAGACCTTGTTTTTGTGGATGAAACACAGTAATTGCATCGGAATTAAATACTAAAGGCACAATGCCGACTTAAGTACAAGAAGACTGACTCTTCTTGCTGTGTATGTTTGGAACCATTCCTGTGACACTATTTATAGATTCCGATGCTTCACATCAGGTTTACTGTATCCCTCTGACCTTCTTATTGACGATGAAACACAGTAATTGCATCGGAATTAAATACAAAAGGCACAATGCCGACTCATGTATAAGAAGACTGACTCTTCTTACTATCTATGTTTTGAACCATTCCTGTGACACTATATATAGATTCCGTTGCTTCACTTCAGGTTTATTGTATCCCTCTTACCTTCTTATTGACGACGAAACACTGAAATAGCATCAGAATTAAATAGAAAAGGCACAATGCCGACTTAAGTACAAGAAGACTGACTCTTCCAACTGTCTATGTTTTGAACCATTCCTGTGGCACTAGTTAGAGATTCCGATGCTTCACTTCAGGTTTACTGTATCCCTCTGACACTCTTATTGACGATGAAACACAGAAATTGCATCGGAATTAAATACAAAAGGCACAATGCCGACTTAAGTACACGATGACTCACTCTTCTTACTGTCTATGTTTTGAACCATTCCTGTGACACTAGTTATAGATGCCAAAGCTTCACTTCAGGTTTACTGTATCCTTTGGACCTTTTTCTTGACGATGAAACACAGAATTTGCATCGGAATTATATACAAATGGTACAATGCCGACTAAAGTAAAAGAAGACTGACTCTTCGTACTGTCTATGTTTTGAGCAATTCCATTGACACTAGTTATAGATTCCGATGCTTCATTTCAGGTTTAATGTATCCTTTGGACGTTCTTATCGACGATGAAACACAGATATAGCATCGCAAATAAATACAAAAGACACAATGCCGACTTAAGTACAAGAAGAATGACTCTTCTTACTGTCTATGTTATAACCATTCCTGTGACACTAGTTATAGATTCCGATGCTTCACTTCAGGTTTACTGTATCCCTCTGACCTTCTTGTTGACGATGAAACACAGAAATTGCATCGGAATTAAATACAAAAGGCACAATGCCGACTCAAATACAAGATGACCGGCTCTTCTTACTCTTTATGTTTGAACCTTTCCTGTGATACCGGTTTTAGATTCCGATGCTTCACTTCAGGACTACTGTATCCCTTGGACCTCCTTATTGACGACGAAACACAGAAATTGCATCGGAAGTAAATAGAAAAGCCACAATGTCGACTTAAGTACAAGAAGACTGACTCTTCCAACTGTCTATGTTTTGAAGCATTCCTGTGACACTTGTTATAGATTTCTATGTTTCACCTCAGGTTTACTGTATCCCTCTGACACTCTTATAGACGATGAAACACAGAAATTGCATCGGAATTAAATACAAATGGCACAATGCCGACTTAAGTACAAGAAGACTCCCTCTTGTTACTGTCTATGTATTGAACCATTCCTGTGACACTAGTTATAGATTCCGATGCTTATCTTCAAGTTTACTGTAACCCTCTGAGTTTCTTATTGACGATGAAACACAGAAATTGCATCGGAATTAAATACAAACGGCACAGTGCCGACTTAAGTACTAGAAGACTGACTCTTCTTACTGACTATGTTGTAAACATTTCCCGTGAGACCAATTTTAGATTCCGATGCTTCACTAAATGTTTACTGTATCCCTTGGACCCTCTTATTGATGATGAAACACAGAAAGTGCATCGGAATTAAATACAAAAGGCACAATGAAGACTTAAGTACAAGAAGACTGACCCTTCTTACTGTCTATGTTTTGAACCATTTCTGTGACACTAGTTATAGATTCCGATGCTTCACTTCAGGTTTACTGTATACCTTGGACCTTGTTATTGACGATGAAACACAGAAATTGCATCGGAATTAAATACAAAAGGCACAATGCCGACTTAAGTACAAGAGGACTGACTCTTCCTACTGTCAATGTTTTGAACCATTCCTGTGACACTAGTTACGGATTCCGATGCATCACTTCAGGTTTTGGACCTTCTTAGTGACGATGAAACACAGAAATTGCATCGGAATTAAATACAAAAGGCACAATGCCGACTTAAGTACAACAAGACTGACTCTTCTTGCTGTGTATGTTTTGAACCATTCCTGTGACACTAGTTATAGATTCCGATGCTTCACTTCAGGTTTACTGTATCCCTCTGACTTTCTTATTGACGACGAAACAAAGAAATTGCATCGGAATAAAAATAGAAAAGGCACAATGCCGACTTAAGTACAGGAAGACTGACTATTCCACTGTCATGTTTTGAACAATTCCTGTGAATCGAGTTATAGATTCCGATGCTTCACTTCAGGTTTACTGTATCCCTTGGACCTTCTTATTGACGATGAAACACAGATATTGCATCGGAATTAAATACAAAAGGCACAATGCCGACTTAAGTACAAGAAGACTGACTCTTCTTACTGTCTATGTTTGGAACCTTTTCGCTGATACTAGTTACAGATTCCGATGCTTCACTTCAGGTTTACTGTATCCCTTGGACCTTCTTATTGACGACGAAACAAAGAAATAGCATCGGAATTAAGTAGAAATGGCACAATGTCGACTTAAGTACAAGAAGACTGACTCTTCCAACTGTCTATGTTTTGAACCATTCCTGTGACACTAGTTATAGATTTCTATGTTTCACCTCAGGTTTACTGTATCCCTCTGACACTCTTATAGACGATGAAACACAGAAATTGCATCGGAATTAAATACAAAAGGCACAATGCCGACTTAAGTACAAGAAGACTCCCTCTTGTTACTGTCTATGTTTTGAACCATTCCTGTGACACCAGTTATAGATTCCGAAGCTTCACTTCAGGTTTACTATATCCTTTGGACCTACTTATTGACGATGAAACACAGAATTTGCATCGGAATTACATACAAAAGGCACAATGCCGACTTAAGTACAAGAAGACTGACTCTTCTCACTGTCTATGTTTTGAACCATTCCTGTGACACTAGATATGGATTCCGATGCTACACTTGTGGTTTACTGTATCGCTTGGACCTTCTTATTGACGACGGAGCACAGAAATTGAATCGGGATTAAATACAAAAGGCACAATGCCGACTTAAGTACAAGAAGACTGACTCATCCTACTGTCTATGTTTTAACCATTCCTGTGACACTAGTTATAGATTTCGATGCTTCACTTCAGGTTTACTGTATCCCTCCGACCCTCTTATTGACGATGAAACACAGAAATTGCATCGGAATTAAATACAAAATCCACAATGCCGACTCAAATACAAGGTGACTGGCTCTTCTTACTCTCTATGTTTTGAACCTTTCCTGTGAGACCCATTTTAGATTCCGATGCTTCACTTCAGGATTACTGTATCCCTTGGACCTCCTTATTGACGACAAAACACAGAAATTGCATCGGAATTAAATAGAAAAGGCACAATGCCGACATAAGTACAAGAAGACTGACTCTTCTTACTGACTATGATTTGAACATTCCCTGTGAGACCAGTTTTTAATTCCGATGCTTCACTATATGTTTACTGTATCCCTTGGACCTTCTTGTTGACGATGAAACACAGAAATTGCATCGGAATTACATACAAAAGGCACAATGAGGCCTTAAGTACAAGAAGACTGACTCTTCTTGCTGTGTATGTTTGGAACCATTCCTGTGACACTAGTTATAGATTCCGATGCTTCACTTCAGGTTTACTGTATTCCTCTGAGCTTCTTTTTGACGATGAAACACAGTAATGGCATCGGAATTAAATACAAATTGCACAATGCGGACTCATGTACAAGAAGACTGACTCTTCTTACTGTCTATGTTTTGTAATTTTCCTGTGACACTAGATACAGATTCCGATGCTTCACTTCAGGTTTACTGTATCCCTTGGACCTTCTTATTGACGACGAAACACAGAAATTGCATCGGAATTAAATACAAACGGCACAGTGCCGACTTAAGTACAAGAAGACTGACTCTTCTTACTGACTATGTTGTGAACATTTCCTATGAGGCCAGTTTTAGATTACGATGCTTCACTATATGTTTACTATATCCCTTGGACCTTCTTAGTGATGATGAAACACAGAAAGTGCATCGGATTTAAATACAAAAGGCACAATGCCGACTTAAGTATAAGAAGACTGACTCTTCTTACTGACTATGATTTGAACATTTCCTGTGAGACCAGTTTTAGATTCCGATGCTTCACTATATGTTTACTGTATCCCTTGGACCTTCTTATTGGCGAAGAAACACAGAAATTGCATCGGAATTAAATACAAAAGGCACAATGCCGACTTAAGTACAAGAAGACTGACCCTTCTTAGTGTCTATGTTTTGAACCATTACTGTGACACTAGTTTTAGATTCCGATCCTTCACTTCAGGTTAACTGTATCACTTGGACCTTGTTATTGACGATGAAACACAGATATTGCATCGGAATTAAATATGAAAGGCACAATACCGACTTAAGTACAACAAGACTGACTCTTCTTGCTGTGTATGTATTGAACCATTCCTGTGACACTAGTTTTAGATTCCGAAGCTTCACTTCAGGTTTACTGTATCCCTCTGACCTTCTTATTGACGACGAAACACAGAAATTGCATCGTAATTAAATGGAAAAGGCACAATGCCGACTTAAGTACAGGAAGACTGATTCTTCCTACTGTCTATGCTTTGAGCCTTTTCTCTGATACTAGTTACAGATTCCGATATTTCACTTCAGGTTTACTGTATCCCTTGGACCTCCTTACTGACGACGAAACAAAGAAATAGCATCGGAATTAAATAGAAAAGGCACAATGGTGACTTAAGTACAAGAAGACTGACTCATCCGTGTTTATGTGTAGAACCATTCCTGTGACACTTGATTTAGATTCCGATGCTTCACTTCAGGTTTACTGTATCCCTCTGCCCATCTTTTTGACGATGAAACACAGAAATTGCATCGGAATTAAATACAAAAGGCACAATGCTGACTCATATTCAAGATGACTGACTCTTCTTACTTGCAATGCTTTTAAACCTTTCCTGTGAGACCGGTTTTAGATTCCGATGCTTCACTTCAGGTTTTCTGTATCCCTTAGACCTTCTTTTTGACGATGAAACACAGTAATTGCATCGGAATTAAATACAAAAATCACAATGCCGACTTAAGTACAAGAAGACTGACTCTTCTTGCTGTGTATGTTTGGAACCACTCCTGTGACACTATTTATAGATTCCGATGCTTCACATCAGGTTTACTGTATCCCTCTGACCTTCTTATTGACGATGAAACACAGTAATTGCATCGGAATTAAATACAAAAGGCACAATGCCGACTCATGTACAGGAAGACTGACCCTTCTTACTGTCTATGTTTTGAACCATTCCTGTGACACTATATATAGATTCCGTTGCTTCACTTCTGGTTTATTGTATCCCTCTTACCTTCTTATTGACGACGAAACACTGAAATAGCATCGGAATTAAATAGAAAAGGCATAATGCCGACTTAAGTACAAGAAGACTGACTCTTCCAACTGTGTATGTTTTGAACCATTCCTTTGGCACTAGTTAGAGATTCCGATGCTTCACTTCAGGTTTACTGTATCCCTCTGACACTCTTATTGACGATGAAACACAGAAATTGCATCGGAATTAAATACAAAAGGCACAATGCCGACTCAAATACAAGATGACCGGCTCTTCTTACTCTTTATGCTTTGAACCTTTCCTGTGAGACCGGTTTTAGATTCCGATGCTTCACTTCAGGATTACTGTATCCCTTCTACTTCCTTATTGACGACGAAACACAGAAATTGCATCGGAAGTAAATAGAAACGGCACAATGCCGACATAAGTACAAGATGACTGACTTTCTTGCTGACTATGATTTGAACATTTCCTGTGAGACCAGTTTTAGATTCCGATGCTTCACTATATGTTTACTGTATCCCTTGGACCTTCTTGTTGACGATGAAACACAGAAATTGCATCGGAATTACATACAAAAGGCACATGCCGACTTACGTACAAGAAGACTGACTCTTCTTGCTGTGTATGATTTGAACCATTCCTGTGACACTAGTTGTAGATTCCGATGCTTCTCTTCAGGTTTACTATATTCCTATGATCCTCTTATTGACGATGAAACACAGTAATTGCATCTGAGTTAAATACAAAATGCACAATGCCGACTTATGAACAAGAAGACTGACTCTTCTTACTGTCTATGTTTTGATCCTTTCCTGTGACACTAGATACAGATTCCGATGCTTCACTTCAGGTTTACTGTATCCCTTGGACCTTCTTATTGACGACGAAACACTGAAATAGCATCGGAATTAAATAGAAAAGGCATAATGCCGACTTAAGTACAAGAAGACTGACTCTTCCAACTGTGTATGTTTTGAACCATTCCTTTGGCACTAGTTAGAGATTCCGATGCTTCCCTTCAGGTTTACTGTATCCCTCTGACATTCTTATTGACGATGAATTACAGAAATTGCATCGGAATTAAATACAAACGGCACAGTGCCGACTTAGGTACAAGAAGACTGACTCTTCTTACTGACTAGTATGTGAACATTTCCTACGAGACCAGTTTTAGATTCCGATGCTTCACTATATGTTTACTATTAATCTTGGACCTTCTTATTGATGATGAAACACAGAAAGTGCATCGGAATTAAATACAAAAGGCACAATGCCGGCTTAAGTACAAGAAGACTGACTCTTCTTACTGACTATGATTTGAACATTTCCTGTGAGACCAGTTTTAGATTCCGATGCTTCACTATATGTTTACTATATCCCTTGGACCTTCTTAATGACGAAGAAACACAGAAATTGCATCGGAATTAAATACAAAAGGCACAATGCCGACTTAAGTACATGAAGAATGACTCTTCTTACTGTCTATGCTTTGAACCATTACTGTGACACTAGTTATAGATTCCGATGCTTCACTTCAGGTTTACTGTATCCCTTGGACCTTGTTATTGACGATGAAACACAGAAATTGCATCGGAATTAAATACAAAGGGCGCAATGCCGACTTAAGTACAACAAGTTTGTCTCTTCTTGCTGTGTATGTTTGAACCATTCCTGTGACACTAGTTTAAGATTCCGATGCTTCACTTCAGGTTTACTGTATCCCTCTGACCTTCTTATTGACGACGAAACACAGAAATTGCATCGTAATTAAATAGAAAAGGCACAATGCCGCCTTAAGTACAGGAAGACTGACTCTTCCTACTGTCTATGTTTTGAACCATTCCTGTGACTATAGTTACAGATTCCGATGCTTCACTTCAGGTTTACTGTATCCCTTGGACCTTCTTATTGACGACGAATCACAGAAATTGAATCGGGATTAAATAAAAAGGCACAATGCCGACTTAAGTATAAGAAGACTGACTCTTCCTACTGTCTATGTTTTGAACCATTCCTGTAACACTTGATATATATTCCGATGCTTCACTTCAGGTTTACTGTATCCCTTGTACCTTCTTATTGACGACGAATCACAGAAATTGAATCGGGATTAAATAAAAAAGGCACAATGCCGACTTAAGTACAAGAAGACTGACTCTTCCTACTGTCTATGTTTTGAACCATTCCTGTGACACTAGTTATAGATTCCGATGCTTCCCTTCAGGTTTACTGTATCCCTCTGACACCCTTATTGACGATGAAACACAGAAAATGCATCGGAATGAAATACAAAAAGCACAATGCCGACTTAAGTACAAGAAGACTCACTCTTCTTACTGTCTATGTTTTGAACCATTCCTGTGACACTAGTTATAGATTCCGAAGCTTCACTTCAGGTTTACTGTATCCTTTGGACCTTCTTATTGACGATGAAACACAGAATTTGCATCGGAAGTAAATACAAAAGGTACAATGCCGACTTAAGTACAAGATGACTGACTCTTCCTACTGTCTATGTTTTGAGCAATTCCATTGACACTAGTTATAGATTCCGATGCTTCACTTCAGGTTTACTGTATCCCTTGGGCCATCTAATCGACGACGAAACACAGAAATTGCCTCGGAATTACATACAAAAGGCGCAACGCCGACTCAATTAGAAGATGACTGGCTTTTCTTACTCTCTATGTTTTGAACCTTTCCTGTGAGACCGGTTTTAGATTCCGATGCTTCACTTCAGGATTACTGTATCCCTTGGACCTCCGTATTGACGATGAAACACAGAAATTGCATCGGAATTAAACAGAAAAGGCACAATTCCGACATAAGTACAAGAAGATTGACTCTTCTTACTGACTATGATTTGAACATTTCCTGTGAGACCAGTTTTCGATTCCGATGCTTCACTATATGTTTACTGTATCCCTTGGTCCTTCTTGTTGACGATGAAACACAGAAATTGCATCGGAATTTCATACAAAAGGCACAATGCCGACTTAAGTACAAGAAGACTGGATCTTCTTGCTGTGTATGTTTTGAACCATTCCTGTGACACTAGTTATAGATTCCGATGCTTCACTTCAGGTTTACTGTATTCCTCTGACCTTCTTATTGACGATGAAACACAGTAATTGCATAGGGATCAAATACAAAATGCACAATGCCGACCCATGTACAAGAAGACTGACTCTTCTTACTGTCTATGTTTTGAACCTTCCCTGTGACACTAGTTATAGATTCCGATGCTTCCCTTCAGGTTTACTGCATCCCTCTGACACTCGTATTTACGATGAAACACTGAAATTGCATCGGAATTAAATACAAATAACACAATGCCGACTTAAGTACAAGAAAACTGACTCTTCTTGCTGTGTATGCTTTGAAATCTTCCTGTGACACTAGTTTTAGAATCCGATGCTTCACTTCATGTTTACTGTTTCCCTCAGACCTTCTTATTGATGATTAATCACAGAAAGTGCATCGGAGTTAAATAGAGAAGGCACAATGCCGACTTAAGTACAAGAAGACTGACTCTTCCT